>NW_025750114.1:0-20758 GCF_021184085.1 Oncorhynchus gorbuscha | reverse complement strand
AAGTTATAAGAGAATGCTCCACATTTGCTCCACATTTTATCAAATGAATAAAAATGAATGGACTAAGATAAAGTTGTTCCATAAGTATTCACTCCCTTTGTTTAGGCAAGCCTAAATTAGTTCAGGAGTCAAATTTGGCTTTACAAATCACAAAATAAATGACATGGACTCACTCTGTGTTAAATAATAGGGGTTGACATGATTTCTGAAAGCCTGCCCCTTCCTCTGTCCCCCCATACATCTGTAAGGTCCCTCAGTCATGTATTGAATTTCAAGCACAGATTCAACTACGAAGACCAGGGTACTTTTCAAATCTAATTATTTTTGGTTGCGTACACAGCTTAGCAGGTGTTATAGCGCGTGCAGTGAATTCTTATGTTACTAGCTCCTAACAATGCAGTTAAACGTCAAAAAAGTACACAAATAAACTAAATGTATGCAAAAAATACAAAAGAAACAAGCTTGTAGGTCATAGGAAATAATACTGCACTCTTAGAAATAGACGTGTTCTCCGGCTGTCCCCACAGGATAACCCTTTTGGTTTCAGCTAAAACCCCTTTTTGTTCCAGGTAGAACTCTTTGGGTTACATGTAGAACTCTCTGTGGAAAGGATTTACCTGGAACCAAAAAGGGTTCTTCAAAGGGTTCTCCCATGGGGACAGTCGAATAACCCTTTAGGTTCTAGATAGCACAATTTTTGTATAAGAATGTAGAAACTGTCTACTCAAATAGTGCACAATAACACTAAAAGAAACAAAAGACTGCAAAGTTGACTGGGAGCCAGCAATAGGCGTCCATCTTCGGCACCAACTTGTCTCATGAAGACAATGAAGGGCAATGATTGGTGGATGGGCAACAAGAAAAATCAACACATTGAATATCTCTTTAAGCATGGTCAAGTTAATAATTATCCTGTGGATCGATGTATTAAACCACGCAGACACATAAAATATACAGTCGTCCTTCTGACCTGAGCTGCAGGACAGGGAAGGAAACGGCTCAGGGACGTCACCATGAGGCCAATGGGGATTTTAAAAGAGCTACAGAGTTCAATGGCTTTGACGGGAGAAAACTGAGGATGGATCAACAATATTGTAGTGACTCCATAACAATGACCTAAATGAAAGTGAAAAGAAGAATACAAAATATACAGAATACAAAATATACCAAAACATGCATCATAAAGTTAAATAGCATTATTAAAGCAATACTGCAAAAATCATGGCAAAGGAATACACCTTTTGGCCTAAATGCAAAGCCTTATGTTTGTGGCAAATCCAACACAACACATCACTGAGTAACTACATCCTTATTTTCAAGCATGGTGGTGACTGCATCATGGTATGGGTATGCTTGACCTCAACAAAGACTGGGGAGCTTTTCAAGATAAAAAGAAACAAGATTGATCCAAGAACAGGCAAAATCCTAGAGGTAAATTCATCTTTCAGCAGGACATTAAGCCACAACACAAGGCCAAATCTACACTGGAGTTGCTAAATTGAACTTTTAACTTAAATCTTGAGAATCTATGGCAAGAGTAGATCCTTGATCTTGAAGAACTTAGAAAATAATAATAGGCCAATATTTCACAATCAAAGTTTGCAAAGCTCTTAGAGTTTTACCTAAGAAGACTGACAGCTGTAATGGCTGCCAAAGGTGTTGCTAACATGTATTGACTCGGGGGTGAATACTTATATAATCAAGGTATATCAGTAAATTATTACATCTATTTTAATCCCACTTTGTAAAGCAAAAAAATGTGAATGAATCCAAAGAGGGTAAATACTTATGATAGACACTGTATATAAAGTGTAGGCTAGTATATAAAGTGTAGGCTAGTATATAAAGTGTAGGCTAGTATATAAAGTGTAGACTAGTGTATAAAGTGTAGGCTAGTATATAAAGTGTAGGCTAGTATATAAAGTGTAGGCTAGTATATAAAGTGTAGGCTAGTATATAAAGTGTAGACTAGTGTATAAAGTGTAAGCTAGTATATAAAGTGTAGGCTAGTATATAACGTGTAGGCTAGTATATAAAGTGTAGGCTAGTATATAAAGTGTAGGCTAGTATATAAAGTGTAGGCTAGTATATAAAGTGTAGACTAGTGTATAAAGTGTAAGCTAGTATATAAAGTGTAGGCTAGTATATAACGTGTAGGCTAGTATATAAAGTGTAGGCTAGTATATAAAGTGTAGACTAGTGTATAAAGTGTAAGCTAGTATATAAAGTGTAGGCTAGTATATAACGTGTAGGCTAGTATATAACGTGTAGGCTAGTATATAAAGTGTAGGCTAGTATATAACGTGTAGGCTAGTATATAAAGTGTAGGCTAGTATATAAAGTGTAGGCTAGTATATAAAGTGTAGACTAGTGTATAAAGTGTAAGCTAGTATATAAAGTGTAGGCTAGTATATAACGTGTAGGCTAGTATATAAAGTGTAGGCTAGTATATAAAGTGTAGGCTAGTATATAAAGTGTAGGCTAGTATATAAAGTGTAGGCTAGTATATAAAGTGTAGGCTAGTATATATAACGTGTAGGCTAGTATATAAAGTGTAGGCTAGTATATAACGTGTAGGCTAGTATATAAAGTGTAGGCTAGTATATAAAGTGTAGGCTAGTATATAAAGTGTAGGCTAGTATATAAAGTGTAGGCTAGTATATAAAGTGTAGGCTAGTATATAACGTGTAGGCTAGTATATAACGTGTAGGCTAGTATATAACGTGTAGGCTAGTATATAAAGTGTAGACTAGTGTATAAAGTGTAAGCTAGTATATAAAGTGTAGGCTAGTATATAACGTGTAGGCTAGTATATAAAGTGTAGGCTAGTATATAACGTGTAGGCTAGTATATAAAGTGTAAGCTAGTATATAAAGTGTAGGCTAGTATATAAAGTGTAAGCTAGTATATAAAGTGTAGGCTAGTATATAAAGTGTAGGCTAGTATATAACGTGTAGGCTAGTATAAAAAGTGTAGGCTAGTATATAAAGTGTAGGCTAGTATATAAAGTGTAGGCTAGTATATAAAGTGTAGGCCAGTCTTTGCTGATGTTGCAATGTTTCCATGTGTTGTTATGAGAAATAGCCTATTTGGCTGGGTTATCAACATGATTATGATAACAGAAAGTAGACTCAGTGAAAGTAGTCTTTAAGGAAAAGTGTTGTAATAATCAATATGTTCCAACTGAGCATACCGTTTCTACAGAGTTGTTACCATTGGAATCTATCCTAAATTATGTATTTATTTCAGCCAATGTATAGCTAAGCCTACAGTAAGAAGGCTACTTTTTGTATACATGTACCTAGGTATGATAGATCCTATTTGTTTATTTCATTATCTAATTGTTTTGCAGAAATGTACAGTATCTACCATCTTGTATCTTACACCATCATGCTGTGGATCTTTTATATGATTGTAGATGGTTTCATTGAGCACAAAAGGCACTGTGCTGTAATCCAATCAGATCCGGGCATCCCATCCCAATCCAGCCATCCCTTTCCCTGATTCATCTAATTCACTACAGCTTCCAGCTGCATGGCCCCTCCTCTCCTCTCCTCTTCCCTGGCAAGATTACACCATGTAATCTGGTTGCTCCATCCAGATGCAGGGGACTGATGTATGTCAACAATACACACTAGGGTTGCATTCCAAATGTCACCCTATTCCCACGTTTGACCAGGCACTTTTGACCAGAGCTCTATGGGGCCTGGTCAAAAGTAGTGCACTACCTAGGGAATAGGGTGCCATTTGGGACACATCCCATCCTAGACCCAGCTTCACAGAACCTTTATTACAGGAGATAATGATTGTATGCTGTACTACAAGATTTGATTTGGCTCTGAACCAGTCAACCTCTTTTGTGTGATTTTGATATGTGTGATAAAATGTTTTATTGTGTTGTTATACACCACTTCTTTTTTTTTGCAGTGGAATTCATATTGGCTCCTGTCTTGTTTCATATTGGCTCCTGTCTTGTTTCATATTGCCTCTCTAATGACGTCAGGAGTAAAGTTGTGGTGGGTCCAAAGTTTAAACCATATCTTCATGCTGTGGATGTGTGTTGAGCTGTAACCTTACCTCAGACCCTGGAGTTTCAGTATAGCATCCCCCCCCCCCAAATGTGATGAGTGACATACAGCCCCAGTAGAACATTATAGGGCCTCTCACATTAACATTAACAATCAGACTCATTCATAACCACGAGGAGCAGAGCTGGCTGTTCTGCCTCCCCCAGCCCATGATGGGAATAATATTTGTTTCTATCATTTAGGAATAATTGATACTGGTCCAATGCAATACGAAGGCTTGGATAGAGGAGAGGAGCCATAGGGAAATGATTTCCAGCATTCAGATCTCCCCATTTCCCTGGCTGGCCATGAGGGCAAAAGGAGAGGTAAGTACTGTGGTCTATGTTGTTGACCTGGATGGTTTAAGGTACTTTGTGGAGATTTCATTCTAATGGGTGATAAGGTGATAATGTCTTCCCTTGGTGACAAATATGGCTATAATGTCAGGCTTCATGGCATATTTATGTGGAGCACAGGGACAATTTATATAGCTATACATGATAAAGATGCAACCCTTTATTTTCTCAACAGTTGAAGAGTAATGGCTCCAATTGTCCAACAAAGATTGGAAAATTGCATGAGATGCTCAACAGAGGGAAGACAGAAGCTCTGTAGAGGTCAGAAACCCAGACATGCCTCCACTTCCTCCTCTCCCTCCTTCCTTCTCTCCTATCTGTGTTGTGGGGTCTCCTCTCCTTGTGTACTCTATTCTCCTACCCTCTCTTCCTCCTCTCATCCTCTCCTCTGTGACGTGTGGTCTCGTCTTCCTCTCCACAATGTAGGGTCTCCTCGACTCCTCCTCTCTCCTCCCCATTCCTCCTCTCTGTGATGTAGGGTCTCCTCACCTCCTCCTCTCTCCTCCCATTTCCTCCTCTTCTCTCCTCTCTGTGATGTAGGGTCTCCTCACCTCCTCCTCTCTCCTCACTTTTCCTCTTATCCTCTCTGTGATGTAGGGTCATGTGGGGTCTCTCCTCCTCTCCTTTCTGTGATGTGGGGTCTCCTCTTCTCCTCCTCTTCTCTTCAAGCGGTTGGGTCAACAGCGAGGCAGTTCCAGGACCTCAAGAACAGATGGGCACTGTGTGGAAAAACAATGCCCACAAGGCCCAAGAACAATAGGTTGAATTGGAAAGGTCTGCTCAACACAAGGAACCTCTCAAAAGGCCTATACAATGATTTCATCCACAGCTGACAGTGGTCTCAATGGGCAGCTCTTTTATCACGCCACTTTAGCATCTTGAAAAAGACTGTAAACATCCTCTTTGAAGACAATGAAACACGAGTAGTCCGTAAAGCGTTACAGCATGTATTAAAATTTGGACGGATCAGTGTTAGACCACCGTAATCTAACAGTTTGCTTAGGAGATGTGCTGTATGCTATGTCACTGAAAACGGAAAATACATCTGGTGCAGGCGGTACATATTTTCTTCGCAAGATACATTTGCCAGGATGGCGTCTTTGGGGTAAACAAGACTGGAACATTGCAGCTCTCAGAGAAGATTCAGAAAGAAATATTTATGCGCTCAGCTCTTATGAAAACAAATGGGAACACTAAGATAGTGTGTGTTGGAAAATAACTATAAGCACATTTGGAAAATCTTTAAAAAATGAAAAATAATAATCGTCTATTGGTCATTGGATAACCTCTGATTAACTCCTATTAATTTATGACAAACAAAGTAACATGTCTGGGCAGGGTTGTGTAGCCCTATACTCTGCATGCTATTGCTGAGACAGCTATAGCCTAATATCTTGGTTTGAGTTATTTTGTGGGGGGGACTAATTTCTCCCTAGCAGGAGACTAACCTTGCCCAAATGTGCAGCACCATTGAGATTAAAGGTGAACAAACATGGGAAAGCAGCCATTAGGAAGATTGATGGACCAGGACTATGTTAGGGTCTCTTCAGTTGTCTGGGTTGCTGTGAAATCGATGTGGCCAAGCAGCCAACGGGAAAAGGGGGTCTCTACAGCGAATTTCAAATGGCAGAGGAATTTACCCAGCTTGTTAATTTAAACACAGATCCCTGGCGCTCTGCGGTGGAAAGGTGACATGTTGAATCAATTGAAGGTAACTTTGGCCCCAGGTTGTGTAAGCAAAGTGCTGAAGGACCATTAATAGACTTCAATACTTAGGGGCCTCTCTAAGTCTAACTCCAGTCCAGAGCAGCACCCCATATGGCATTATACAACGCCCAATAGTCCAGCTTATTTGGTGTTTTTTGTTTAACACGTCCAATGCAGCAGAGAAAGCACTGAGCACAGATAATGAGGAGGACCCCCCCGCGTGTCTATGTGCATGTTAAACCCTCTAATAAATGGCCCAGTGAAGTAACATTGGCCTCCTGGACCTGTCATCGCACCATTTCATCCTGCCTGATTTACAAGCACAGTCCCACAGGCTTAAGTGCCATCACTAATCCCTTGGAGATGGCCATTTCAACTGCTGTTATGTGGAGTCCGATCTTTAAAAAGGGGTAGAAGACAGAGACAGACAGACAGTGACTGGCTGCTACTAAAGTCCCAAGCAGAAACAGATGCAGCCAGGTCAGGCCAGGGAGGGAGGGAAGGAAGCTCCGCTGTTTATAATTGATTTTCAAGGGCAGCGTCTTGTTGTCAGAGTTTGTCTAACAAGCCTCCCGGCTGGCGCCGTTGGAGCTCGTCAACTACAGGGTGTCAAATGGAACGGCTATCCCACCCTCCACCCCCCTTCCCTTCTGTTGGAGATGATGGCACCGTTCCGGAATACCGGGATCAGCCATGGAATTAGTCTGAGGCTGGGATTGTCTCTTGTCTTGGTTTCATTTTATGGAGGAGGGAAAAGAGAGGCATGATGACATTTGTCCAAAGTATTTTGAGGCAATGAAGTATTTGAAACTCCCAAACAGGGCTTCTGTTGTTTTACATAGTGATTAAGTGTGCCTGTGTTCTTGTGTGTCTTGTCTCTCAATTATGCTTATATCCTCAGAAGAACACATATCCGCAGGGAAGTAGGGGTGTTGAGAGTGCTGCAGCACCCCGTGATAAAACCAAACCATCATATTTTTTTTTTTAAATGCGCTACAACCAGTTGTGGTTGTGACAAGGTAGGGTTGGTATACAGAAGATAACCCTATTTGTAAACAATAAGTCCATATTTATATGGGTACATGGCGATAAATTCAGATAAGACAAAGGAGGCAGATGGTTAGAGTCCAAGATGTTTATTTACATTCCAAAAGGGGTAGAAAAGACAATGGTCATGGACAGGCAAAAGGTCAAAACCAGTTCAGAGTTCCAGAGGTACAGAATGGCAGGCAGGCAGAATGTCAGGTAGTGAATGGAGCCCAGAAAACAGGCAAAGGTCAAAACCGGAGGATTAGTTTAAGAGAATAGAAAAGCAGGAGCACAGGATAAACACACTGGTTGACTTGAACATACAAGACGAACTGGCACAGAGAGACAGAAACAGTGGATACATAAACCAGGGAAAATAAGCGACACCTGGAGACAATCACAAGGACAGGTGAACAGATCAGGCGTAACAGGACCACCCCCCTCTAGGGACGCCACCCCGTCCTACCTGGGCACATAACTGGCTGACCGGGGTGATGGTGGTGAAAATCGAGATGAGGGCCGGGTCCAGGATGTCTTTAGCTGGAACCCCAGCACCTCCTCCGGGCCATAACCCTCCCAGTCAAAACAGATACTGGAAACCCTGCCCTGTGGTCGAACCCTCAGGAGTCGTCTCACCGTATACGCTGGCTGGCCATCGATGACACGGGGGGGAGGGATGGGCCTAGAAGCAGGAGACAGAGGACAGTGAGACAGGGTTTAATCCTGGAAACATCAAAAGAAGGGTGAACACGGAGGGTATGGGGCAACAGCAGACAGACAGCAGTGGGACTAATGACTCTGGAAATGGGGAAAGGACAAATGAAACGGGGGAAAGTTTATGGAATTCTACCCAGAAGGTTAGGTGCCCAGTGGACAGCCATACCCTCTGCACAACCCAATAGCGAGCCAGAGTCCAGTGGTGGTCCGCTTGTCGACAATATCTGGAGGTGGGCTTGAGAAGAGGTCTTTTCCAGATTACGCCGGCAGCGACGGTGTACATCTGGGCTGAAGGTACGTTGACCTTAACTTCTTGCTCTGGGAAGAGCGGGGCTGATTCCCTTTCAAATGCTCCATGGGGTTAGTGCAGTAAACCCAGAGGACAGGCTGGCTGACAACCCAAAAGAGTGCAGAAAATGCCTTCCAGAATTGGGACGAGATCTGTGGACCCCGGTCCAAGACAACGTCAATCGGGAGTCAATGGATACTTGGAAGACATGCTGCACCATAAGCTGGGACGTCTCCTTGGCTGAAGGTAACTTCGGAAGAGGGATGAAATGGGCGGCCTTGGAGAATCTGTCCACCACCGTCATAATAAATCCAGAAATATGGGACCAGGGCGATGAGGGACAGGATGTGGCTGAAGGAGTTTTGCTTTGTGCACACACCATGCATGCGCGATGAAGGCTGAGAGACGTCAGGAACCATGGTAGGCCACCAGAAGTATTGACGGAGGAAAGCCAGGGTCTGACGATTACCAGGATGACCGGTAAACCTGGAGCAGTGAGCCTATTACAGGACCTTAGGCTGGACCGCATTGGGCACAGACAGATGGTTAGCTGCGCAGATGGTTGTTCCTGGGCAGATAGCTGGGACAGGATGGCCCCACTCCCAACATCAGAAGCATCCACCCCTCAACCACAAATTGACAGGACGGGTCTGGATGGATAGGGATGGGTTCTGTTGTGAACCGATGCTTCAGGTCCACAAAGGCTTTGTTGACAGCTGGAGACCATGTAAACGGAACTTTGGGAGATGTGAGTGCAGAGGGAGGGCCGCCTGGGTGCTGTAACCCACAATGAAACGGGCGGTAGAAGTTAGCAAAACCTGGGAAATGGTGCAACTGCACCCTGGGCGTGGGTTGAGGCCAATCCACCACTGCTTTCACCTTTCCAGGATTCATCTGGACATTTTCCTCAGCAATGACATATCCCAGAAAGGATATGGTAGAGCGGTGGAACACAAACTTCTCGGCTTTTAAAAACAATTGGTTCTCCAGGAGACGCTGAAGGACCTGTCTGACATGCATAGCATGTGTTCTTGGGCAGACCAGGAGAAAAACAAGATGTCATCAAGGTACATAAACACAAACTGGTTTAGCATGTCCCGGAGCACATGGTTTACCAGGGCCTGGAAACAGCAGGGGCATTGGTGAGTCAAACGGCATGATCTGGTACTCATAATGTCCGCTGGCTGTGTTGAATGCTGTCTAACACTCATCTCCTTCACTTCCCGTATCCAAACCAGATGGTAGGCATTCTGAAGGTCTAGCTTGGAAAAAATGGTGGCCCCTGAAAAGGTTCAAAGGCCAAGGTGAGGAGGGTAGTGGGTAACGATTCTTAATCGTAATATCATTAAGACCCCGGTAATCAATTCACGGAAGCAGGGTTTTGTCCTTCTTCTCCACAAAGAAAAACCCTGCACTGGCAGGAGAAGCAGACAGACTGACAGCCCCAGTAGCCAGAGACTCCTCTATGCACTCCTCCATGGCCTTGGTCTCTGGCCCAGGTAGAGAATTTAACCTACCACGGGTGGTGTGGTGCCTGAGAGGATAACAATGGCACAATCATAAGGACGTGCGTGGGAAGAGAAGTAGCCCGTGTCTTGCTGAAAAACCTCCAGGAGGTCATGGTGGAGAAATCCGAGATTTGACTTAAGCCCTGAGGAGGCTGTCTCTGGGAAGGCTAACCTGCTTTTGAGGCAATGGGAATGGAAAAACGGACTCCAACCCATGATTGAACTTGTGGTCCAATCAATAACGTGATTGTGTTTTTTAAGCCAAACAAATACCATAACAACTGGAACCTGTGGAGACTCAATGAGAAGCAGCTGTATAGCCTCACTGTGATTTCCTGAAACCCGTAGATTAACAGGAACAGTGACTACCAATGGAGCGACCATCCAGTGCTCTAGCGTCCATGGGAACAGAAGTTGAGTGGAATACCTAATTCAGAAACTAGAGTAGCATCCATAAAACTCTCATCTGCCCCAGAGTCAATGAGCACCACCCGTAGAGATTTAGACTGGTCTCCCAACAGCAGTATAACAAAGGAGGGAGTTCGGTTAAAACTTGTTAGGGCTAGGGTTCCGCGACAACATCCGCTGAAAAGGCAGTTCCGAAATTGTAAAATATTTTAAAGACATTTTTAACTGTCATACATTCACAAGGGCAATACACCAAATTAAAAGCTTAACTTCATGTGAATCTATCTATCGTGTCTGATTTCATAAAGGCTTTACAGCGAAAGCACACCATATGATTATGTTAGGTCAGAGCCTAGTCACAAAAACACATACAGCCATTTTCCAGGCAAAGAGAGGAGTCACAAAAAGCAGAAATAGAGATAAAATGAATCACTAACCTTTGATGATCTTCATCAGATGGCACTCATAGGACTTCATGTTACACAATACATGTATGTTTTGTTTGATAAAGTTCATATTTATATCCAAAAATCTCAGTTTACATTGGCGCGTTATGTTCAGTAATGTTGTGCCTCGAAAACATTCGTCTAATTTGCAGAGAGCCACATCAATTTACAGAACTACTCTGCATAAACTTTGATAAAAGATACAAGTATTATGCACAGAATTATAGATGTACTTCTCGTTAATGCAACCGCTGTGCCATATTTCAAAGAAGCTTTACTGAAAAAGCAAACCATGCAATAATCTGAGTACGGTTCTCAGACACAAAAACAAGCCATACAGATACCCGCCATGTTGTGGAGTCAGTAAAAGTTAGAAATAGCGTTATAAATATTCACTTAGCTTTGATGATCTTCATCAGAATGCACTCCCAGGAATCCCAGTTCCACAATAAATGTTTGTTTTGTTCGATCAAGTCCATCATTTTTGTCCAAATACCTCCTTTTGTTAGCGCGTTTAGTAAACAAATCCAAACTCACGAGGTGCAGGCAAGTCCAGGCGAAAGTTCAGACGAAAAGTTTGAAAAGTTATATTACAGTTTGTAGAAAGATGTCAAACGATGTATAGAATCAATCTTTAGGATGTTGTTAAAATAAATATTCAATAATGTTCCAACTGGAGAATTCCTTTGTCTTTAGAAATGCAATGGAACACAGCTACCTCTCAAGGGTGCGTGCGTGATCAGCTCATGGCCTTCTGCCAGACCTCTGGTTGAAACAGCTCTCATTCACCCCACTTCACAGTAGAAGCCAGAAACAATGTTCTAAAGACAGTTGACATCTAGTGGAATCCTTAGGGAGTGCAATAGGACCCCATAGACACTGTATATTCGATAGGCAATAAGTTGAAAAACTACAAACATCAGATTTCCCACTTCCTGGTTGGATTATTCTCAGGTTTTTGCCTACCATATGAGTTTTGTTATACTCACAGACATCATTCAAACAGTTTTAGAAACTTCAGATTGTTTTCTATCCAAATATACTAATAATACTGTATGCATATATTGGCTTCTGGGCCTGAGTAGCAGGCAGTTTATTCTGGGCAAGCTTTTCATCCGAACGTGAAAATGCTGCCCCCTATCGCAAACAGGCTAACCTCTTTGTGCTAGGGGCACTATTTTCACGTCCGTATTAATATATATATAAAAAGCGCGCCTAAAGTAAACTGCCTGTAGCTCAGGCCCAGAAGCTAGGTATGTATATAATTGGTAGATTTGGATAGAAAACACTCTAACTGTTAAAATAATGTCTGTGAGTATAACATAACTTATTTGGCAGGTGAAACCCCGAGGTCAAACCATCCAGTAAAAAAGATTGAGGTCAGTTTTTTCAATTAGTTTTCTATGAAAACTATATTTATGAGGCACCTGGTTGCAGTTCCTATTGCTTCCACTAGATATCAACAGTCTTTAGAATTTGGTTGATGTTTTTCTTTTGAGAAAGGCTTCAGTGTTCCCATTTGGGAACCGCCCCACCCACGTGCAGCTGGAACGTGGCGCATGGAACGCAAAAATATTCCTACAAATATTTAACCTCCACACATTAACAAGTCCAATGGCTCAAATGAAAGATAAACACCGTGTTTAACTACCCAGCAAGTCAGATTTCTAAAATGTTTTACAGCGAAAACATAGCACATATTTATGTCAAACCACCACCGAAGACACAGCTAATTTGCATAGCCAAGTTGAAAAAAATATGCAATCAACAAACGCAGGATTAAAAGAAAATAATTTCACTAACCTTTTGAAATCTTCATCAGATGACAGTAATATAACATGTTACACAGTACATTTATGTTTTTTCAATAATATGCTATATATATCCATAAATCTCTGTTTACAATGACGCATCATTCAAAAAAATGCTACTCTAATGTCCTGAGAAATGATGATAGCTCCGGCAGATAATGTCAGCTAACAAAGAATACACATCATAAACTTTGACTAAATATGCATGTTCTACATATATATACATATATCTATATATATATACTGGTGATTGACTCCAGGACAGCGGAGTCAATCACCACCTTCCGGAGACACCTGAAACCCCACCTTTTAAGGAATACCTAGGATAGGATAAAGTAATCCTTCTCACCCCCTTAAAAGATTTAGATGCACTATTGTAAAGTGGCTGTTCCACTGGATGTCATAAGGTGAATGCACCAATTTGTAAGTCGCTCTGGATAAGAGCGTCTGCTAAATGACTTAAATGTAAATGTAAATATAGGAAGATACACTTCTTCTAAATGCAATCGCTGTGTTACATTTATTTTTAACGTTACAGGTTTAGTTTACTAGGCTATACTATGAGTCGGCGCTCAGAAAGTAGCATTATGGCTCCTCTATCTTGGAGTCCACAGAAACCCAAATTTACCACATAAATATTCCCTTACCTTTGCTGTTCTTCCATCAGAAGACCTGGAAGGAATTATACTTACCAAAAACAGCGTTTAGTTTTGCAGTCTGTGTCTTTCGGTTCTCAAACAGACACATTTCGGTTGAAATGCAGCCAAAAGTCAAGTGGATGCGCACCAAAACGTCGAAATTACATATTATATGGCGACTAAACTTGTCAAACTATGTTCATAATCAAGCTTTAACATGTTATAAAGGTGTACAGCAATCGTGAGGAGGAACAGAAACACACGCATCGTTTAATCGATCTTGGAAAAAGACCCAAAGACCCGAGACCCGAGCAGAGCGCATAAGAGTAACCTGTTTTTCGCGTGACCGAAAGGTTTCGCCCGCCAAAACTCTCGTGAGCGCGTGATTCTCACAATGAGAAGCCCCATTGGAAGCAGACATCGCGCTGAAGACAAAGAGACTGTTCCCAGACCTGTAAGTGCTTGGGGGGGGGGGGCGATGACGTCAAAGTTGGGCCAACTTTTATGATGACAAGAGAGAGTTTGGGAGAATGACTGCCCTGAGAGTTCTGCTTTACATACAGACATAATTTAAAAGGTTTTAGAAGCTTTAGAGTGTTTTCTATTCAATAATATTTTTTATTTGCATATATTAGCAACTTTTGACCAAATAAATTATGTTTACTATGGGCACGCAATTCCTCCAAAGGGGGCAGTAAACAGCCCTATCCCCAACAAAAGTAGGGCTGTTCATTGTGAGTGTCAAGCCAAGTGGACTCTATTGTTTGTTTCGCGCGACCTAGAGCTCGCTCCATGTTGATTTTGTCTGCTATTGAACACAGTATATTCCGTCCTAAATTGTATCGATTATTTACGTTTTAGGATACCTAAGGTTGGATTAGGAAAGTAGTTTGAAATGTTCAGACCAAGTTTACAGGTAACTTATTAGATAACTGGTAGTCATGTTGGGCGAGTTGGAACCGGTGTATTTCTGAATCAAATGTGCCAAATGAATGGACATTTTGGGGATATAAAGAAGGAATTTATCAAACAAAAGCACCATTTATGATGTTTCTGGGACATTTTGGAGTGTCAACAGAAGAAGATCTTCAAAGGTAAGGCATAAATTACATTGGTATTTCTGACTTTCGTGTCGCACCTCCCTAGTTGAAATATGTTTGTCATGCATTTGTATGATGGGGCACTGTCCTCAGATAATCACATGGTTTGCTTTCGCCGTAAAGCTTTTTGAAATCTGACACTGTGGCTGGATTAAAAATAAGTTAACCTTTATTTTGATGTATTGCACTTGTGATTTTATGAAAATTAAATATTTCTAATAATTTTATTTGAATTCCGCGCTCTGCAATTTCACCAGATGTTGTCGAGATGTTCCGCTAGATGAACGTTTAGCCATGCCATGCTAACTCCTGATTTTCTCCATAATATTCTTAAACCCCTGTGGTCGTGGCATTCCGCCAGGGAATGAAGCCCTTCCAGAAGGTCCTGAAGTAGCTCCAGATAAACAGGCAAAGGTCAAAACTGGGAGGACTAGTAAAAGAGAATAGAAAAGCAGGAGCATGGGGAAAACATGCTAGTTGACTTGAACATACAAGACGAACTGGCATAGAGAGACAGGAAACACAGGGATATATACACCAGGGAAATAAACGACACAAGGAGGGGTGGAGACACTCACAAGGACAGGTGAACAGATCAGGGCGTGACAATATTATGGAAAGAACCGCTCAAATAAGCAAAAGAGAAATGACAGTCCATCATTACTTAAAGACATGAAGGTCAGTCAATCCGTAACATTTCAAGAACTTGAAATAGTTGCAAAAAGCATCAAGAGCTATAATTAAACTGGCTCTCATGAGGACCCAGATTTACCGTTGCTGCAGTTCACGAGCGGTCTAAGGCACTGCATCTCAGTGCTTGAGGTGTCACTACAGACACCCTGGTTTGAATCCAGGCTGCATCACAAACTGCTGTGATTGGGATTGCCATAGGGCGGCGCACAATTGGCCCAGCGTCGTCCAGGTTTGGCCAGGGTAGGCCGCCATTATAAATAAGAATTTGTTCTTGACTGACTTGGCTAGTTAAAAAAAAAAAAATTAAAAGTTCATTAGAGTTACCAGCCTCAAAAATTGCAGCCCAAATAAATGCTTCACAGAGTTCAAGTAACAACACATCTCAACATCAACTGTTCAGAGGAGACTGTGTGAATCAGGCCTTCATGGTCGAATTGCTGCAAAGAAACCACTACTAAAGGACACCAATAATAAGAAGAGACTTGCTTGGGCCAAGAACCACGAGCAATGGACATTAAACCGATGGAAATCTGTCCTTTAGTCTGATCAGTCAAATTTGAGATTTTTGTTCCAACCGCTGTGTCTTTGGGAGACGAAGAGTAGGTGAAAGGATGATTTCCACGTGTGGTACCCACCGTGAAGCATGGAGGAGGAGGTGTGGGGGGTGTTTTGCTCGTGACACTGTCTGTAATTTATTTAGAATTCAAGGCACACTTCACCAGCATGGCTACCACAGCATTCTGCAGCGATACGCCATCCCATCTGGTTTGCATTTAGTGGGACTATCACCTCCAGACTGTGTAAGGGCTATTTGACCAAGAAGGATGATGGAGTGCTGCATCAGACGACTTGGCCTCTACAATCACCCGACCTCAACCCATTTGGATGGTTTGGATAAGTTGTACCGCATGGTGAAGGAAAAGCAGCCAATAAGTGCACAGCATATGTGGGAACTCCTTCAAAACTGTTGGAAAAGCATTCCAGGTAAAGCTGGTTTGGAGAATGCCAAGAGTGGGCAAAGCTGTCATAGGGCGATGGTTGGCTTCTTGAAGAATCTCAAATATAAAATATATTTGGATTTGTTTAACAATGTTTTGGATACTACATATGTGTTATTTAGTAGTGTTGATGTCTTCCCTAGTATTCTACAATGTAGATAATAGTAAAAAAAAATAAGAAAATCCCTTGAATGAGTAGGTGTGTCAAATCTTTTGACTGGTACTGTATATATATTTTATTTTATTTATTCCTCCCCACAAAATTAAGGAACTAGGCCTCTATTACTCCTGTATTAGCATACTCCTGTGATTTGGATCTCTTGATTGAAATGCCCCTGAAATGGTCATTCAGAGGAAAATTAATTGTCCATCTGTCTCCAATCTATTAGTCCTTTATTTGGCTGTTTTCACTTGAAATTGTTTCCCTTCTGTTTTATAAACTGGGTGAGAACGAGTCTGTTTTCTTTCATTTCACTTTATTATCTTGGTTTGGATGCTTGCTGGACCTGTGGCTGTAACTAGGTGGAGGGCCTTGAGGGCAGTTCCATGTGGTGCTGGAGAAGGTGACGGCCTGTGGACCTCTAGGGTCAACGAGTCCAGCCCATAAGCCAGAACCATACTCCATACTGGGTGGGTCTAAAAGGGTTACCCCAGAGCCACTATTCTTTTGGTGGTCTATTTGGTTTGGCTGAACTCTCACTGTCAGTCCAGGGTTTGAGGCCACGCACAGGAAAACGTTGCAACGAAGGGCCCACAAATTTGTCAATAGGAAGAGGGGGAAAAGTACCACAGCACATGAGGTTTCTGCTGGGGTCACAGCAATGTTCATATTTCTCCACATCCATCCAGAGAGATTGCCTGCATGCGCACTGCAACCCCTGGCTTGCTTCAATGTGGCTTTCCCATCAGTCTGTACACATGTTATTTATCTACCCTAACAAGTTCAAATTGGCTTTTATTTATCCAACAACGGAGCCTTGCTGCTTCAGGGGGCGTGGTGGGGATTAGGTGGAAGTTGGGTGGGGGAGTGGGAAGGGCGAAGCCACCTCTCGCTGGAGTATGAGGTGAGGATGTAGAGAGGACGAGTGGAGAGCAGTCTCTGCAACAATGTCGCCCCTGGTATATTCGTCCTGTTAAAAAAAGAGGAGAAAGCTGAAACTGGTCCCATGTCCAATTCTCCTCATTGTCCGAGAGTAATCAACTGTGTCATCCTTGTCATAAATCTTGTCTGACCAGCGGTGGCTCCCGGCCCAGATGGGAATGAGCTCTCTTCACTCGTACTCTCCTCCATGTCATAAATCCACAACCATCTATAACAGAATCTGTTTTCTCTGCTGTGTATTTCCCCTGAACGACCCGACGGATGCGGGAATAAGCAAGGATATTGCAAGACCACAGTCTCCTCCAGAAAGAGTCAATAAGCAAAATGGACTATGACTATATTCTCTTCCTAGCTGCTGAAATAAAATTGGATTTTGAGGCGATGATGGTGTGCGATTTAATGCAGATTCCAAAGCTTGGGCCCTGTACTGTCGCTTGAATCACAACAATAGAAAATCACGAGAACAACATGCATGCTTTCAATTACTGCATTCTGCACATTTCATTTTTAAGCTTACTTTTTTTAAAATGCAATGAGTTTTAGTCTATAAACACAGCTAAATAGTTCTGATTATAGGACTCGACCAATGTCTCTACCACAATAGTAAACTTAATAACAACTAAAGCTTTCATTCACACATATGGAAAACATATCTGTCTTACTGCTTGTCCCTTTTTATCCTTCTTAGGTCAAACAAACAGAATTCACAGACATGGACAATCGACGAAAAACAAAAACAGATCCTGTAGTAAAATGTCATTTTTATAGAAATCTGTCCCAGTTTGTCTGATGTTTTTATTGGTTTAAGAGTGAGATAATTTCCCATCAATAAAACCATAACCTAATCCATGCTGTTTTTAGTTTAGTTTCAGAAACAGCTGTGGATCTCCATAACCCAGTTTTACATCCTGGGTAAACTAAATGTCCCTTTTATATAATAAAAAGTATTCATTTGGGGACGCTAGATTTAGGCTACACGAAACCAAGCTTTTCTGTATAATATCAATATCAAGCATATTGTCAGCAGAACATTTACACTTGTACAACAGATATGTGAGGTTCTGCTCTATTTGATAGTTGGACAAATATGTGGGCTTGATTTCAGTATTGATGCAATCCACCTTGTGCTGGTCTTGTACCAGCACGTTTCCAATGAAGAGTTTTGAGTATTGTATAGATCACCATTGTGCTGTGTACCAAATGACACCATATTCCTTTATAGTGCACTATTTTGCAGACAAGTAGTGCACTACATAGAAAATAGGTGTCATTTGGGTGTCAACACCACTGTGACCCCAGGTCAATGTGCATGGTTAGCCTTATGAAGGTTTAGTTTGAGCAGCTGTGGTCCATGGAGTCCTGTCTGTCGGAGTGTGACAGCTAGGGAGCATTCCTGGATTCTGCTCTCATTCAACAGGGACCAAGCTGTTTCACACATTACATTACAGAACTCCCTCTCTGCCTGAGAGTGACTGCACAGCACCCCCTGTACTGATGGTGTAAGACTGACTGTATTGTACATCAGGTACCACCAACCCCCACTCCATCCTGATTCAATGGTGGTGTACTGGCTGTACTCTACATTACCACGACCCCCACCCAGCCTGATTCAATGGTGGTGTACTGGCTGTACTCTACATTACCACGACCCGCACCCAGCCTGATTCAATGGTGGTGTACTGGCTGTACTCTACATTATTACGACCCGCACCCAGCCTGATTCAATGGTGGTGTACTGGCTGTACTCTACATTACCACGACCCGCACCCAGCCTGATTCAATGGTGGTGTACTGGCTGTACTCTACATTACTACGACCCGCACTCCAGCCTGATTCAATGGTGGTGTACTGGCTGTACTCTACATTACTACGACCCACCCAGCCTGATCCCTGATCCACTGGTGTTCTACTGACTGTAGTCTACATCACTTCATTTACCAATACCAGGGTTGGGGAGTAACTGATTACAAAAAAAAATTGGTTATGTTACCAGCTATAATATCGCAATAAGATTACAGATAATTTTGAAAAACTAGATGATTTCTTCTTGGATTCATTTTTAAATTCAGAAAGGATGTTTGTGGAAAAATTCATCATGACACATTTCTGTTTTCTCAATTCAATTCAGCATTGTAGTTTAAGTTTGTTCCACCTGAGTGAGTCTGACCACAAGTCAGAGACCACTATAATGATATGGGCTCTTAAGGGGTAAGTAATCCAAAAGTAACGTTACTAATTACAATTTTGGACAGGTAACTAGTAACGTTAAAGGATTACATTTAGAAAGTAACCAATCCAACCATGTGTAAGGAACGACGATGCAGAAGAGAAGCAGGTACAGGGAGTTGACATTTCATTTGGAACGGACATGCAACAGGACAGGAACAGCATCAGAACTGGGAAACATAAAGACAGACGACAATCAATGCAGCAGCGGGGAAGAACTGGGGAACTGACAAATATAGGGGGTAATAAACAGGTGATTGAGTCCAGGTGGGTCAGTATCATCCGCTGATGCACGTGATGAGGGGAAGGTGTGCGTAAGGTGTGCGCAATGATGGTGGCTAGGGCAGGAGTGCTGCAGGGCTGGCACCCGCAATCGCCATGGGGAAGAGCGGGAGCAGGAGGTGTACTCCCCCCTAAGGGCATCACCCGGCGTCCCACCTGGCTTCCGAGCCTGATCCGGCCAAGGCATGGGTGCTGGACAAGCCCTCAATACTGGGCGTGAAATGCAGATGAACCGGTAAGAGGTGTGGGAGCCTGGTGAGCCTGCTGAGGAATAGGAGCATGTACAGATCTAGCTGAGGCATGAAAACCTGTCAATCCCGCCTCCCAGCGTGGGAGCCCGATGATCCGGACTGAGGTGTAGCAGCCTGACGAATGACACCTGGGAGTAAAATACCTGATGATCGGGCTGAGGCCTGACGTGGGATGGGTGCCTTCCGAGCCAACCAGGGCAAGGAAACCTCTCGAGCCGGCTATGGCATGGAAGCCCGACGATCAAGCAAAGGCACCCCGGTTCCATCGGGCGAAGCCCTGGACCAGCGTCAACACCAACTGAACCGCCAGTATTCCCTGATGCTCCATTTGATGGCTGCTGCATTTTTGTAAGGAACGACGCTGCAGAAGAGAAGCAGGTACAGGGAGTTGACATTTCATTTGGAACGGACATGCAACAGGACAGGAACAGCATCAGAACTGGGAAACACAAAGACAGACGACAATCAATGCAGCAGCTGGGGAATAGAGCTGGAACTGACAAATATAGGGGGTAATAACAGGTGATTGAGTCCAGGTGAGTCCAGTATCGCTGATGCACGTGATGAGGGAAGGAAGGTGTGCGTAATGATGGTGGCAGGAGTGCGTAATACAGGGCAGCCTGGCACCCGCAATCGCCATGGGGGAAGAGCGGGAGCAGGAGTGACAGTACTCCTCTAAGGGCATCACCCAGCGTCCCACCTGTGCGAGCCTGACGGGCCGGCCAAGGCATGGGTGCTGGACAAGCCGGCTGGGCGTGAAATGCAGATGAACCGGTAAGAGGTGTGGGAGCCTGGTGAGCCGGCTGAGGAATAGGAGCATGACGATCTAGCTGAGGCATGAAAGCCTGTCAATCCCGCTGAGGCGTGGGAGCCCGATGATCCGGCTGAGGTGTAGCAGCCTGACGAGCCGGCTGGGAGTAAAACCTGATGATCGGGCTGAGGCCTGACGTGGGATGGGTGCCTTCCGAGCCAACCAGGGCAAGGAAACCTCTCAAGCCGGCTATGGCATGGAAGCCCGACGATCAAGCAAAGGCACCCCGGTTCCATCGGCGGGAAGCCCCTGACCCGACGTCAACACCAACTGAACCGCCAGTATTCCCTGATGCTCCATTTGATGGCTGCTGCATTTT
>NW_025750113.1:0-20761 GCF_021184085.1 Oncorhynchus gorbuscha | reverse complement strand
TTCTTCGTTCAATTTGCATGTTGCTTCCCTCCCCTTCTCTCTCCCCTCTGTATCCCCTCTCTCTCCCCTCTCCCTCGCCTTCTCTCTCTCCCTCTGTATCTATCTTTCTCCCTCTCCCTTCCCTCTGATCTCCCCCTCTCTCTCCCCTCTGTATTTCTCTTTCTCCCTTTCTCCTCCCCTCCTCTCTTTCTCTCTCCCCCCCCTCTGTATCTCTCTTTCTCCTCCCCTTCCCCTCTCTCCCCCTCTGTATCTCTCTCTTTCTCCCTCCCCTTGTATCTCTCTCTCCCTCCCTCTGTATCTCTCTTTCTCCCTCGCCTTCTCTCTCCCCTCTGTATCTCTCTTTCTCCTCCTTCTCTCTCCCTCTGTCTCTCTTTCTCCCACTCCTTCTTCTCTCTCCCACCTCTGTATCTCTCTTCTCTCCCCTTCTCTCTCCCACTCTCTCTTCGCCCCTCTGTATCTCTTTCTTTCTCCCTCCCCTTCTCTCTCCCCCTCTGTATCTCTTCTCCCTCCCTCTCCTCCCCTTCTCTCTCCCCTCCCCTTCTGTATCCCCTCTGTATCTTTCTCCCTCCCCTTCTCTCTCCCCCCTCTGTATCTCTCTTTCTCCCTCTCCCCTTCTCTCTCCCCTCTGTATCTCTCTTTCTCCCCTCCCCCTCTGTATCTCTCCTCCCCTTCTCTGTATCTCCCTCCCTTCTCCCCTCCCCTTTCTCCCTCCCTTCTCTCTCCCCCTCTGTATCCCTCTTTCTCCCTCCCTCTCTCTCCCTCCCCTTCTCTCTCCCTCCCCCTCTGTATCTCACTTTCTCCCTCCTCTCCCCCTTCTCTCTCCCCCTCTCTGTATCTCTCTTTCTCCCTCCCCTCTGTATCTCTCTCTTCTCCCCCTCCTCCCCTCTGTATCTCTCTTTCTCCCTCCCCTTCTCTCTCCACCCTCTGTATCTCTCTTTCTCCTCCCCTCCCCTCCCCTCTGTATCTTCTCTCTCCCCTTCTCTCCCACTTGTATCTCTCTTTCTCCTCGCCTTCTCTCTCCCCCTCTGTATCTATCTTTCTTTCTCCCTCCTTCTCTCTCCCCTTTCTCCCTGTATCTCTCTTTCTCCCTCCCCTTCTCTCTCCCCCCCTCTGTATCTCTCTTTCTCCCTCCCCCTCTCTCTCCCCCTCTGTCCCCCTCTGTATCTCTCTTTTTCTCCCTCCCCTTCTCTCTCCCCTCTGTATCTCTCTTTCTCCCTCCCTTCTCTCTCCCCCCTCCCTGTCCATCTCTCTTGCTCCCCTTCTCTCGCCCTCTCTGTATCTCTTCTCTCCCTCCCCCTTCTCTCTCCCCCCCTCTGTATCTTCTTCTCCCTCCCTCTCCCCCTCTGTATCTCTCTTTCTCCCTCCCCTTCTCTCTCCTCTGTATCTCTCTTGCTCCCCCTCCGCCCCTCTGTATCTCTTTCTCCCTCCCCTTCTCTCTCCCCTCTGTATCTCACTTTCTCCCTCCCTCTCTCTCCCCCTCTGTATCTCTCTCTTTCTCCCTCCCCTCTCCTCCCCCTCTGTATCTCTCTTTCTCCCCCCTTCTCTCTCCCCTCTGTATCTCTCTTTCTCCCTCCCTTTCTCTCTCCCCTCTGTATCTCTCTTTCTCCCTCCCCTCTTCTCTCTCCCTCTGTATCTCTCTTTCCCTCCCCCTCCCCTTCTGTATCTCTCCTCCCTCCCCCTGTATCTCACTTTCTCCCTCCCCTTCTCTCCCCCTCTGCCTCCTCCCTCCCTTCTCTCCCCTCTGTATCTCACTTTCTCCCCCCCTTCTCTCTCCCCTCTGTATCTCTCTTTCTCCCTCCCCTTTCTCTCTCCCCCTCTGTATCTCTCTTTTCTCCCTCCCCTTCTCTCTCCCCCTCTGTATCTCTCTTTCTCCCTCCCTTCCCCCTCTGTATCTCCCCCTCTGTATCTCACTTTCCTCCCCTCCTCCTTGTATCTCTCCTCCCCCCCTCTGTCTCCCCCTCTGCATCTCTCTTTCTCCCTCCTTCTCTCTCCCCTCCTTCTGTATCTCTCTTTTCTCCCCCCCTCCTTCCCTCTCCTCCTCTTTCTCCCTCCTTCTCTCTCCCCCATTCTTTTCTCCTCCCCCCCTTCTCTCTCCCTCTGCATCCTCTCTCTGCTCTCACTTGCCCCCTCTGTATCTCTTTCTCCTTCCCTCTTCTCTCCCCCTTCTCACTTTCTCCCCCTCTGTATCTCTCTTTCTCCCTCCCCCTTCTCTGTATCTCACTTTCTCCTCCTGTATCTCTCTTTCTCCCTCCCTTCTTCTCCCCCTCTCTCTCCTCTGTATCTCCCTTTCTCCCTCCCCTTCTCTCTCCCCTCTGTATCTCTCTTTCTCCCTCCCCTTCTCTCTCCCCCTCTGTATCTCACTTTCTCCTTCTCCTCCCCCTCCCTTTTCTCCCACTCCTTCTCTCTCCCTCTGTATCTCTCTCCTTCTCCTCCCCCTTCTCACTCCCTCCTCTGTATCTCTCTTTCTCCCCCCTCTGTATCCCTTTTCTCCCTCTCTCACTCCCCTCTGTATCTCTCTTTCTCCCTCCCCTTCTCTCTCCCCCTCTGTATCTCTCTTTCTCCCTCCTTCTCTCTCCCCTCTGTATCTCCCTTTCTCCCTCTCCTTCTCTCTCCCCTCTCCTTCTCTCTCCCTCTGTCTCCCTTTCTCCCTCCCCCTTCTCTCGCCCCTCTGTATCTCTCTTTCTCCCTCTCACCTTCTCTCGCCCTCTGTATCTCACTTTCTCCTTTCAATCCCACTGCATCTTTTGTTTTCTCTGATGCTCTCTCTGCTCCCTCACCTAATTTCTAATGACAAACTCTCTTCATAATTAATGTGGCTTCGTGTCTGCTTGCCTTTTGTGCCTGCATGTGTGCAGGTGCCTGCTTGCTTGTGTCCGTATGTGTGTTTTTGAGTTTGTTGGGAGGTGAAATCCTTGTTGATAAATCATGTGGTCACTAGCTCAAGCCTGTGTTAATCTCCCTGTCAGAGCAGAGTGAGGGGCTTGAACACACACACACACACACACACACACACACACACACACACACACACACACACACACACACCACACACACACACACACACACACCACTTCACACACCACACACACACACACACACACACACACACACACACTCGTCCCTGGTACCTGGATATCCTATTCCTAGATATTAATACTATTCCTATCCCAATCTTCTCTCTTCTCTCTCTCTCCCATCTTCTCCTTCTCTCTCTCTCTCTCTCTCTCTCTCTCTCTCTCTCTCTCTCTCTCTCTCTCTCTCTCTCTCTCTCTCTCTCCATCCCTCTCTCTCTCCCTCCATCTCTATCTCACCCTCCATCCCTCCCTCCTTCATCCCCTCTCTCCCTCATCCCTCTCTCTCTCTCTCCATCCATCCCTCTTTTCCTTCCATCCTCCACATCTCTCTCTCTCCCCCATGCCTCTCTCCCTCCATCCCTCTTCCATCCATCCCTCTCTCTCTCCCACTCCATCCCCGCCTCTCTCTCTCCATCCCTCTCACTCCATCCCCCTCTCTCTCTCCCCTCATCCCTCTCTCTCCATCCCCCCCTCTCTCTCTCTCTCCCTCCATCACACTCCTCCATCACACTCCTCCATCCCACTCTCTCCCTTTTCCTCTCTCTCTCCCTCCATCCCCCATCCCTCTCTCTCCCTCCATCCCTCTCTCTCTCCCCCTCATCCCTCTCTCTCTCTCCATCCCTCTCTCTCTCCCTCCATCCTCTTTCCCTCTCCCTCCCTCCATCCCTCTCTCTCCCTCCATCTCTCTCCCTCCCTCATCCCTCTCTCTCTCCTCCATCCCTCTTTCCTCTCCCTCCCTCCATCCCTCTGTCTCTCCCTCCATCCCTCTCTCCCTCTCTCCCTCCCTCTCTCTCTCCCTCCATCTCTCTCTCTCCCTCCATCCCTCTCTCTCTCCCTCCATCCCTCTTTCCTCTCCCTCCCTCCATCCCTCTGTCTCTCCCTCCATCCCTCTCTCCTCTCTCCCTCATCCCTCTCTCCCTCCATCCCTCTCTCCCTCTGTCCCTCTCTCTGCCTTCCTCTTACTCTCCTTCCCTCTCTCCCATCTCTCAGTGAAATTAGTGCTGATTACCGCTACAGCTGACTAATAGACATTAGAGTGGACACACACACACGCACACACGCACACACACATTTCCACTCACATATAATGAAATGTGTTTCAGTATGTGTGTGTTTGTTCTTGTGCTAGATTTCACACATGTACAGTGTCGGCAACCTAGTGGTAAGAGCGTTGGGCCTTTCCCTTACTCTAACATATGTGTGAGCTTCAATACTAATGCCACCGCATGACATTGTGGCCTCACTGACGTGTGTGTGTGTGTGTGTGTGTGTGTGTGTGTGTGTGTGTGTGTGTGTGTGTGTGTGTGTGTGTGTGTGTGTGTGTGTGTGTGTGTGTGTGTGTGTGTGTGTGTGTGTGTGTGTGTGTGTGTGTGTGTGTGTGTGTGTGTGTGTGTGTGTGTGTGTGTGTGTGTGTGTGTGTCACTGACAGAATGGGCCAGTGGGTAGGGAAACAGATTGCGTTTAACAGCCATCGCTGTCATCTGAAACAGCTGTCCTCTTCCCATCCGCCCGTTGAAAAGACTGCTTTGAGAGAGAGAGACAGAAAGCGGGCCAGAGGAGAGACAGGCTGACTGACAGACAGGGATGTGGGTGAGGAGAAAGAGCAGAGGGTCAGAGATAAGATAGATGGATAGATAACAAGGAGTAAGACATGCCCCCCCACACCTATATCTCATACTTCTCCTCTTCCCTATTTCCCTTTTCCTCTCCTTGTCTCTATCCTTTCTGTCTCCTCTCCTTGTCTCTATCCTCTCTGTTTCCTCTCCTTATCTCTATCCTTTCTGTCTCCTCTCCTTGTCTCTATCCTTTCTGTCTCCTCTCCTTGTCTCTATCCTTTCTGTCTCCTCTCCTTATCTCTATCCTCTCTGTTTCCTCTCCTTGTCTCTATCCTTTCTGTCTCCTCTCCTTGTCTCTATCCTTTCTGTCTCCTCTCCTTGTCTCTATCCTTTCTGTCTCCTCTCCTTATCTCTATCCTCTCTGTCTCCTCTCCTTGTCTCTATCCTCTCTGTCTCCTCTCCTTGTCTCTATCCTCTCTGTCTCCTCTCCTTGTCTCTATCCTCTCTTTCTCCTCTCCTTGTCTCTATCCTCTCTGTCTCCTCTCCTTATCTCTATCCTCTCTGTCTCCTCTCCTTATCTCTATCCTCTCTGTCTCCTCTCCTTATCTCTATCCTCTCTGTCTCCTCTCCTTGTCTCTATCCTCTCTGTCTCCTCTCCTTGTCTCTATCCTCTCTTTCTCCTCTCCTTGTCTCTATCCTCTCTGTCTCCTCTCCTTGTCTCTATCCTCTCTGTCTCCTCTCCTTGTCTCTATCCTCTCTGTCTCCTCTCCTTGCCTCTGTCCTCTCTGTTTCCTCTGTATCCCTGCTCTATCCTCTCTTTCTCCTCTCCTTATCTCTATCCTCTCTGTCTCCTCTCCTTGTCTCTATCCTTTCTGTCTCCTCTCCTTGTCTCTATCCTCTCTGTCTCCTCTCCTTGTCTCTATCCTCTCTGTCTCCTCTCCTTATCTCTATCCTCTCTTTCTCCTCTCCTTGTCTCTATCCTCTCTGTCTCCTCTCCTTGTCTCTATCCTCTCTTTCTCCTCTCCTTGTCTCTATCCTCTCTGTCTCCTCTCCTTATCTCTATCCTCTCTGTCTCCTCTCCTTGTCTCTATCCTTTCTGTCTCCTCTCCTTGTCTCTATCCTCTCTGTCTCCTCTCCTTGTCTCTATCCTCTCTTTCTCCTCTCCTTGTCTCTATCCTCTCTTTCTCCTCTCCTTGCCTCTATCCTTTCTGTCTCCTCTCCTTGTCTCTATCCTTTCTGTCTCCTCTCCTTGTCTCTATCCTTTCTGTCTCCTCTCCTTGTCTCTATCCTTTCTGTCTCCTCTCCTTATCTCTATCCTCTCTGTCTCCTCTCCTTGTCTCTATCCTCTCTGTCTCCTCTCCTTGTCTCTATCCTCTCTGTCTCCTCTCCTTGTCTCTATCCTCTCTGTCTCCTCTCCTTGTCTCTATCCTCTCTGTCTCCTCTCCTTATCTCTATCCTCTCTTTCTCCTCTCCTTGTCTCTATCCTCTCTGTCTCCTCTCCTTGTCTCTATCCTCTCTGTCTCCTCTCCTTGTCTCTATCCTCTCTGTCTCCTCTCCTTGTCTCTATCCTCTCTGTCTCCTCTCCTTGTCTCTATCCTCTCTGTCTCCTCTCCTTATCTCTATCCTCTCTGTCTCCTCTCCTTATCTCTATCCTCTCTGTCTCCTCTCCTTGTCTCTATCCTCTCTGTCTCCTCTCCTTGTCTCTATCCTCTCTTTCTCCTCTCCTTGTCTCTATCCTCTCTGTCTCCTCTCCTTGTCTCTATCCTCTCTGTCTCCTCTCCTTGTCTCTATCCTCTCTGTCTCCTCTCCTTGCCTCTGTCCTCTCTGTTTCCTCTGTATCCCTGCTCTATCCTCTCTTTCTCCTCTCCTTATCTCTATCCTCTCTGTCTCCTCTCCTTGTCTCTATCCTCTCTGTCTCCTCTCCTTATCTCTATCCTCTCTGTCTCCTCTCCTTATCTCTATCCTCTCTGTCTCTCCTCTCCTCTCCTTATCTCTTTCTGTCTCCTCTCCTTGTCTCTATCCTCTGTCTCCTCTCCTTATCTCTATCCTCTCTGTCTCCTCTCCTTATCTCTATCCTCTCTTTCTCCTCTCCTTGTCTCTATCCTCTCTGTCTCCTCTCCTTGTCTCTATCCTCTCTGTCTCCTCTCCTTGTCTCTATCCTTTCTGTCTCCTCTCCTTATCTCTATCCTCTCTGTTTCCTCTCCTTGTCTCTATCCTCTCTGTCTCCTCTCCTTGTCTCTATCCTTTCTGTCTCCTCTCCTTTTCTCTATCCTCTCTGTCTCCTCTCCTTGTCTCTATCCTCTCTGTCTCCTCTCCTTGTCTCTATCCTCTCTGTCTCCTCTCCTTGTCTCTATCCTCTCTGTCTCCTCTCCTTATCTCTATCCTCTCTGTCTCCTCTCCTTATCTCTATCCTCTCTGTCTCCTCTCCTTGTCTCTATCCTCATCTCTATCCTCTCTGTCTCCTCTCCTTGTCTCTATCCTCTCTGTCTCCTCTCCTTGTCTCTATCCTCTCTGTCTCCTCTCCTTATCTCTATCCTCTCTGTCTCCTCTCCTTGTCTCTATCCTTTCTGTCTCCTCTCCTTGTCTCTATCCTTTCTGTCTCCTCTCCTTATCTCTATCCTCTCTGTTTCCTCTCCTTGTCTCTATCCTTTCTGTCTCCTCTCCTTGTCTCTATCCTTTCTGTCTCTCTCCTTGTCTCTATCCTTTCTGTCTCCTCTCCTTATCTCTATCCTCTCTGTTCCTCCTCTCCTTGTCTCTATCCTCTCTGTCTCCTCTCCTTGTCTCTATCCTCTCTGTCTCCTCTCCTTGTCTCTATCCTCTCTGTCTCCTCTCCTTGTCTCTATCCTCTCTTTCTCCTCTCCTTGTCTCTATCCTCTCTGTCTCCTCTCCTTGTCTCTATCCTCTCCGTCTCCTCTCCTTGTCTCTATCCTCTTTCTCCTCTCCTTGTCTCTATCCTCTCTGTCTCCTCTCCTTATCTCTATCCTCTCTGTCTCCTCTCCTTGTCTCTATCCTCTCTGTCTCCTCTCCTTGTCTCTATCCTCTCTGTCTCCTCTCCTTGTCTCTATCCTCTCTGTCTCCTCTCCTTGTCTCTATCCTCTCTTTCTCCTCTCCTTGTCTCTATCCTCTCTGTCTCCTCTCCTTGTCTCTATCCTCTCTGTCTCCTCTCCTTGTCTCTATCCTCTCTGTCTCCTCTCCTTGCCTCTGTCCTCTCTGTTTCCTCTGTATCCCTGCTCTATCCTCTCTTTCTCCTCTCCTTGTCTCTATCCTCTCTGTCTCCTCTCCTTGTCTCTATCCTCTCTGTCTCCTCTCCTTGTCTCTATCCTCTCTGTCTCCTCTCCTTGTCTCTATCCTTCTGTCTCCTCTCCTTGTCTCTATCCTCTCTGTCTCCTCTCCTTGTCTCTATCCTCTCTGTCTCCTCTCCTTGTCTCTATCCTCTCTGTCTCCTCTCCTTATCTCTATCCTCTCTGTCTCCTCTCCTTGTCTCTATCCTCTCTGTCTCCTCTCCTTGTCTCTATCCTCTCTTTCTCCTCTCCTTGTCTCTATCCTCTCTGTCTCCTCTCCTTGCCTCTATCCTCTCTGTCTCCTCTCCTTGTCTCTATCCTTTCTGTCTCCTCTCCTTGTCTCTATCCTTTCTGTCTCCTATCCTCTGTCTCTCTCCTTGTCTCTGTCCTCTCTGTCTCCTTATTGTCTCTATCCTCTCTGTCTCCTCTCCTTGTCTCTATCCTCTCTGTCTCCTCTCCTTGTCTATATCTGTTCTCTCTCTGTCTCCTCTCCTTGTCTCTATCCTCTCTGTCTCCTCTCCTTGTCTCTATCCTCTCTGTCTCCTCTCCTTATCTCTATCCTCTCTGTCTCCTCTCCTTGTCTCTATCCTCTCTGTCTCCTCTCCTTATCTCTATCCTCTCTGTCTCCTCTCCTTGTCTCTATCCTCTCTGTCTCCTCTCCTTGTCTCTATCCTCTCTTTCTCCTCTCCTTGTCTCTATCCTCTCTGTCTCCTCTCCTTGTCTCTATCCTCTCTGTCTCCTCTCCTTGTCTCTATCCTCTCTGTCTCCTCTCCTTGCCTCTGTCCTCTCTGTTTCCTCTGTATCCCTGCTCTATCCTCTCTTTCTCCTCTCCTTGTCTCTATCCTCTCTGTCTCCTCTCCTTGTCTCTATCCTCTCTGTCTCCTCTCCTTGTCTCTATCCTCTCTGTCTCCTCTCCTTGTCTCTATCCTCTCTGTCTCCTCTCCTTGTCTCTATCCTCTCTGTCTCCTCTCCTTATCTCTATCCTCTTTGTCTCCTCTCCTTGTCTCTATCCTTTGTCTCCTCTCCTTGTCTCTATCCTCTCTGTCTCCGCTCCTTGTCTCTATCCTCTCTGTCTCCTCTCCTTATCTCTATCCTCTCTTTCTCCTCTCTTGTCTCTATCCTCTCTGTCTCCTCTCCTTGTCTCTATCCTCTCTGTCTCCTCTCCTTGTCTCTATCCTCTCTTTCTCCTCTCCTTGTCTCTATCCTCTCTGTCTCCTCTCCTTGTCTCTATCCTCTCTTCTCCTCTCCTTGTCTCTATCCTCTCTGTCTCCTCTCCTTGTCTCTATCCTCTCTGTCTCCTCTCCTTGTCTCTATCCTCTCTGTCTCCTCTCCTTGTCTCTATCCTTTCTGTCTCCTCTCCTTGTCTCTATCCTCTTCTGTCTCCTCTCCTTGTCTCTATCCTTGTCTCTATCCTCTTCTCCTCTCCTTGTCTCTATCCTCTCTGTCTCCTCTCCTTGTCTCTATCCTCTCTGTCTCCTCTCCTTATCTCTATCCTCTCTGTCTCCTCTCCTTGTCTCTATCCTCTCTGTCTCCTCTCCTTGTCTCTATCCTCTCTGTCTCCTCTCCTTGTCTCTATCCTCTCTGTCTCCTCTCCTTGTCTCTATCCTCTCTGTCTCCTCTCCTTGTCTCTATCCTCTCTGTCTCCTCTCCTTGTCTCTATCCTCTCTGTCTCCTCTCCTTGTCTCTATCCTTTCTGTCTCCTCTCCTTATCTCTATCCTCTCTGTCTCTCTCTCCTTGTCTCTCTCCTCTCTGTCTCCTCTCCTTGTCTCTATCCTCTCTGTCTCCTCTCCTTGTCTCTATCCTCTCTGTCTCCTCTCCTTGTCTCTATCCTCTCTGTCTCCTCTCCTTGTCTCTATCCTCTCTGTCTCCTCTCCTTGTCTCTATCCTCTCTGTCTCCTCTCCTTGTCTCTATCCTCTCTGTCTCCTCTCCTTATCTCTATCCTCTCTGTCTCCTCTCCTTGTCTCTATCCTTTCTGTCTCCTCTCCTTGTCTCTATCCTCTCTGTCTCCTCTCCTTGTCTCTATCCTCTCTGTCTCCTCTCCTTATCTCTATCCTCTCTTTCTCCTCTCCTTGTCTCTATCCTCTCTGTCTCCTCTCCTTGTCTCTATCCTCTCCGTCTCCTCTCCTTGTCTCTATCCTCTCTTTCTCCTCTCCTTGTCTCTATCCTCTCTGTCTCCTCTCCTTGTCTCTATCCTCTCTTTCTCCTCTCCTTGTCTCTATCCTCTCTGTCTCCTCTCCTTGTCTCTATCCTCTCTCTCCTCTCCTTGTCTCTATCCTCTCTGTCTCCTCTCCTTGTCTCTATCCTCTCTGTCTCCTCTCCTTGTCTCTATCCTCTCTGTCTCCTCTCCTTGTCTCTATCCTCTCTGTCTCCTCTCCTTGTCTCTATCCTCTCTGTCTCTATCCTCTCCTTATCTCTATCCTCTCTGTCTCCTCTCCTTGTCTCTATCCTCTCTGTCTCCTCTCCTTGTCTCTATCCTCTCTGTCTCCTCTCCTTGTCTCTATCCTCTCTGTCTCCTCTCCTTGTCTCTATCCTCTCTGTCTCCTCTCCTTGTCTCTATCCTCTCTGTCTCCTCTCCTTGTCTCTATCCTCTCTGTCTCCTCTCCTTATCTCTATCCTCTCTGTCTCCTCTCCTTGTCTCTATCCTCTCTGTCTCCTCTCCTTGTCTCTATCCTCTCTGTCTCCTCTCCTTGTCTCTCTCCTCTCTGTCTCCTCTCCTTGTCTCTATCTCTATCCTCTCTGTCTCCTCTCCTTGTCTCTATCCTCTCTGTCTCCTCTCCTTGTCTCTATCCTCTCTGTCTCCTCTCCTTATCTCTATCCTCTCTGTCTCCTCTCCTTGTCTCTATCCTCTCTGTCTCCTCTCCTTGTCTCTATCCTCTCTGTCTCCTCTCCTTGTCTCTATCCTCTCTGTCTCCTCTCCTTGTCTCTATCCTCTCTGTCTCCTCTCCTTGTCTCTATCCTCTCTGTCTCCTCTCCTTGTCTCTATCCTCTCTTTCTCCTCTCCTTGTCTCTATCCTCTCTGTCTCCTCTCCTTATCTCTATCCTCTCTGTCTCCTCTCCTTATCTCTATCCTCTCTGTCTCCTCTCCTTGTCTCTATCCTCTCTGTCTCCTCTCCTTGTCTCTATCCTCTCTGTCTCCTCTCCTTGTCTCTATCCTCTCTGTCTCCTCTCCTTGTCTCTATCCTCTCTGTCTCCTCTCCTTATCTCTATCCTCTCTGTCTCCTCTCCTTGTCTCTATCCTCTCTGTCTCCTCTCCTTGTCTCTGTCCTCTCTGTTTCCTCTGTATCCCTGCTCTATCCTCTCTGTCTCCTCTCCTTGTCTCTATCCTCTCTGTCTCCTCTCCTTATCTCTATCCTCTCTGTCTCCTCTCCTTGTCTCTATCCTCTCTGTCTCCTCTCCTTGTCTCTATCCTCTCTGTCTCCTCTCCTTATCTCTATCCTCTCTGTCTCCTCTCCTTGTCTCTATCCTTTCTGTCTCCTCTCCTTGTCTCTATCCTCTCTGTCTCCTCTCCTTGTCTCTATCCTCTCTGTCTCCTCTCCTTATCTCTATCCTCTCTGTCTCCTCTCCTTGTCTCTATCCTCTCTTCTCCTCTCCTTGTCTCTATCCTCTCTGTCTCCTCTCCTTATCTCTATCCTCTCTGTCTCCTCTCCTTGTCTCTATCCTCTCTGTCTCCTCTCCTTGTCTCTATCCTCTCTGTCTCCTCTCCTTGTCTCTATCCTCTCTGTCTCCTCTCCTTGTCTCTATCCTCTCTGTCTCCTCTCCTTGTCTCTATCCTCTCTGTCTCCTCTCCTTGTCTCTATCCTCTCTGTCTCCTCTCCTTGTCTCTATCCTCTCTGTCTCCTCTCCTTGTCTCTATCCTTTCTGTCTCCTCTCCTTGTCTCTATCCTCTCTGTCTCCTCTCCTTGTCTCTATCCTCTCTGTCTCCTCTCCTTGTCTCTATCCTCTCTGTCTCCTCTCCTTGTCTCTATCCTCTCTGTCTCCTCTCCTTGTCTCTATCCTGTCTGTCTCCTCTCCTTGTCTCTATCCTCTCTGTCTCCTCTCCTTGTCTCTATCCTCTCTGTCTCCTCTCCTTGTCTCTATCCTCTCTGTCTCCTCTCCTTGTCTCTATCCTCTCTGTCTCCTCTCCTTGTCTCTATCCTCTCTGTCTCCTCTCCTTGTCTCTATCCTCTCTGTCTCCTCTCCTTGTCTCTATCCTCTCTGTCTCCTCTCCTTGTCTCTATCCTCTCTGTCTCCTCTCCTTGTCTCTATCCTCTCTGTCTCCTCTCCTTGTCTCTATCCTCTCTGTCTCCTCTCCTTGTCTCTATCCTCTCTGTCTCCTCTCCTTGTCTCTATCCTCTCTGTCTCTATCTCTCCTTGTCTCTATCCTCTCTGTCTCCTCTCCTTGTCTCTATCCTCTCTGTCTCCTCTCCTTGTCTCTATCCTCTCTGTCTCCTCTCCTTGTCTCTATCCTCTCTCTCCTCTCCTCTCCTTGTCTCTATCCTCTCTGTCTCCTCTCCTTGTCTCTATCCTCTCTGTCTCCTCTCCTTGTCTCTATCCTCTCTGTCTCCTCTCCTTGCCTCTATCCTCTCTGTTTCCTCTCCCTGTCTCTATCCTCTCTTTCTCCTCTCCTTGTCTCTATCCTCTCTGTCTCCTCTCCTTATCTCTATCCTCTCTGTCTCCTCTCCTTGTCTCTATCCTCTCTGTCTCCTCTCCTTGTCTCTATCCTCTCTTTCTCCTCTCCTTGTCTCTATCCTCTCTGTCTCCTCTCCTTATCTCTATCCTCTCTGTCTCCTCTCCTTATCTCTATCCTCTCTGTCTCCTCTCCTTATCTCTATCCTCTCTGTCTCCTCTCCTTGTCTCTATCCTCTCTGTCTCCTCTCCTTGTCTCTATCCTCTCTGTCTCCTCTCCTTGTCTCTATCCTCTCTGTCTCCTCTCCTTGTCTCTATCCTCTCTGTCTCCTCTCCTTGTCTCTATCCTCTCTGTCTCCTCTCCTTGTCTCTATCCTCTCTGTCTCCTCTCCTTGTCTCTATCCTCTCTGTCTCCTCTCCTTGTCTCTATCCTCTCTGTCTCCTCTCCTTGTCTCTATCCTCTCTGTCTCCTCTCCTTGTCTCTATCCTCTCTGTCTCCTCTCCTTGTCTCTATCCTCTCTGTCTCCTCTCCTTGTCTCTATCCTCTCTGTCTCCTCTCCTTGTCTCTATCCTCTCTGTCTCCTCTCCTTGTCTCTATCCTCTCTGTCTCCTCTCCTTGTCTCTATCCTCTCTGTCTCCTCTCCTTCTCTATCCTCTCTGTCTCCTCTCCTTATCTCTATCCTCTCTGTCTCCTCTCCTTGTCTCTATCCTCTCTGTCTCCTCTCCTTGTCTCTATCCTCTCTTTCTCCTCTCCTTGTCTCTATCCTCTCTGTCTCCTCTCCTTATCTCTATCCTCTCTGTCTCCTCTCCTTATCTCTATCCTCTCTGTCTCCTCTCCTTGTCTCTATCCTCTCTGTCTCCTCTCCTTGTCTCTATCCTCTCTGTCTCCTCTCCTTGTCTCTATCCTCTCTGTCTCCTCTCCTTATCTCTATCCTCTCTGTCTCCTCTCCTTATCTCTATCCTCTCTGTCTCCTCTCCTTGTCTCTGTCCTCTCTGTTTCCTCTGTATCCCTGCTCTATCCTCTCTGTCTCCTCTCCTTATCTCTATCCTCTCTGTCTCCTCTCCTTGTCTCTATCCTCTCTGTCTCCTCTCCTTGTCTCTATCCTCTCTGTCTCCTCTCCTTATCTCTATCCTCTCTGTCTCCTCTCCTTGTCTCTATCCTCTCTGTCTCCTCTCCTTGTCTCTATCCTCTCTGTCTCCTCTCCTTATCTCTATCCTCTCTGTCTCCTCTCCTTGTCTCTATCCTCTCTGTCTCCTCTCCTTGTCTCTATCCTCTCTGTCTCCTCTCCTTCCTCTCTATCCTCTCTGTCTCCTCTCCTTATCTCTATCCTCTCTGTCTCCTCTCCTTGTCTCTATCCTCTCTGTCTCCTCTCCTTGTCTCTATCCTCTCTGTCTCCTCTCCTTATCTCTATCCTCTCTGTCTCCTCTCCTTCTCTCTATCCTCTCTCCTTGTCTCCTCTCCTTGTCTCTATCCTCTCTGTCTCCTCTCCTTGTCTCTATCCTCTCTGTCTCCTCTCCTTGTCTCTATCCTCTCTGTCTCCTCTCCTTGTCTCTATCCTCTCTGTCTCCTCTCCTTGTCTCTATCCTCTCTGTCTCCTCTCCTTGTCTCTATCCTCTCTGTCTCCTCTCCTTGTCTCTATCCTCTCTGTCTCCTCTCCTTGTCTCTATACTCTCTGTCTCCTCTCCTTGTCTCTATCCTCTCTGTCTCCTCTCCTTGTCTCTATCCTCTCTTTCTCCTCTCCTTGTCTCTATCCTCTCTGTCTCCTCTCCTTATCTCTATCCTCTCTGTCTCCTCTCCTTGTCTCTATCCTCTCTGTCTCCTCTCCTTGTCTCTATCCTCTCTCTGTCTCCTCTCCTTATCTCTATCCTCTCTGTCTCCTCTCCTTGTCTCTATCCTCTCTGTCTCCTCTCCTTGTCTCTATCCTCTCTGTCTCCTCTCCTTGTCTCTATCCTCTCTGTCTCTCTCCTTGTCTCTATCCTCTCTGTCTCCTCTCCTTATCTCTATCCTCTCTGTCTCCTCTCCTTGTCTCTATCCTCTCTGTCTCCTCTCCTTATCTCTATCCTCTCTGTCTCCTCTCCTTGTCTCTATCCTCTCTGTCTCCTCTCCTTGTCTCTATCCTCTCTGTCTCCTCTCCTTATCTCTATCCTCTCTGTCTCCTCTCCTTGTCTCTATCCTCTCTGTCTCCTCTCCTTATCTCTATCCTCTCTGTCTCCTCTCCTTATCTCTATCCTCTCTGTCTCCTCTCCTTGTCTCTATCCTCTCTGTCTCCTCTCCTTGTCTCTATCCTCTCTTTCTCCTCTCCTTGTCTCTATCCTCTCTGTCTCCTCTCCTTATCTCTATCCTCTCTGTCTCCTCTCCTTATCTCTATCCTCTCTGTCTCCTCTCCTTATCTCTATCCTCTCTGTCTCCTCTCCTTGTCTCTATCCTCTCTGTCTCCTCTCCTTGTCTCTATCCTCTCTGTCTCCTCTCCTTGTCTCTATCCTCTCTGTCTCCTCTCCTTGTCTCTATCCTCTCTGTCTCCTCTCCTTGTCTCTATCCTCTCTGTCTCCTCTCCTTGTCTCTATCCTCTCTGTCTCCTCTCCTTGTCTCTATCCTCATCTCTATCCTCTCTGTCTCCTCTCCTTGTCTCTATCCTCTCTGTCTCCTCTCCTTGTCTCTATCCTCTCTGTCTCCTCTCCTTGTCTCTATCCTCTCTGTCTCCTCTCCTTGTCTCTATCCTCTCTGTCTCCTCTCCTTGTCTCTATCCTCTCTGTCTCCTCTCCTTATCTCTATCCTCTCTGTCTCCTCTCCTTGTCTCTATCCTCTCTGTCTCCTCTCCTTGTCTCTATCCTCTCTGTCTCCTCTCCTTGTCTCTATCCTCTCTGTCTCCTCTCCTTATCTCTATCCTCTCTGTCTCCTCTCCTTGTCTCTATCCTCTCTGTCTCCTCTCCTTATCTCTATCCTCTCTGTCTCCTCTCCTTGTCTCTATCCTCTCTTTCTCCTCTCCTTGTCTCTATCCTCTCTGTCTCCTCTCCTTGTCTCTATCCTCTCTGTCTCCTCTCCTTGTCTCTATCCTCTCTGTCTCCTCTCCTTGTCTCTATCCTCTCTGTCTCCTCTCCTTGTCTCTATCCTCTCTGTCTCCTCTCCTTGTCTCTATCCTCTCTGTCTCCTCTCCTTGTCTCTATCCTCTCTGTCTCCTCTCCTTGTCTCTATCCTCTCTGTCTCCTCTCCTTGTCTCTATCCTCTCTGTTCTCCTCTCCTTGTCCCTCTATCCTCTCTGTCTCCTCTCCTTGTCTCTATCCTCTCTGTCTCCTCTCCTTGTCTCTATCCTCTCTGTCTCCTCTCCTTGTCTCTATCCTCTCTGTCTCCTCTCTCCTTGTCTCTATCCTCTCTTCTCCTCTCCTTGTCTCTATCCTCTCTGTCTCCTCTCCTTATCTCTGTCTCCTCTCTCTGTCTCCTCTCCCTTGTCTCTATCCTCTCTGTCTCCTCTCCTTGTCTCTATCCTCTCTGTCTCCTCTCCTTGTCTCTATCCTCTCTGTCTCCTCTCCTTGTCTCTATCCTCTCTGTCTCCTCTCCTTGTCTCTATCCTTTCTGTCTCCTCTCCTTGTCTCTATCCTCTCTGTCTCCTCTCTCCTTGTCTCTCTCCTCCTTTCTGTCTCCTCTCCTTGTCTCTATCCTCTCTGTCTCCTCTCCTTGTCTCTATCCTCTCTGTCTCCTCTCCTTGTCTCTATCCTCTCTGTCTCCTCTCCTTGTCTCTATCCTCTCTTTCTCCTCTCCTTGTCTCTATCCTCTCTGTCTCCTCTCCTTGCTCTATCCTCTCTGTCTCCTCTCCTTGTCTCTATCCTTTCTGTCTCCTCTCCTTGTCTCTATCCTTTCTGTCTCCTCTCCTTATCTCTATCCTCTCTGTCTCCTCTCCTTGTCTCTATCCCTCTGTCTCCTCTCCTTGTCTCTATCCTCTCTGTCTCCTCTCCTTGTCTCTATCCTCTCTGTCTCCTCTCCCTTGTCTCTATCCTCTCTGTCTCCTCTCCTTGTCTCTATCCTCTCTGTCTCCTCTCCTTGTCTCTATCCTCTCTGTCTCCTCTCCTTGTCTCTATCCTCTCTGTCTCCTCTCCTTGTCTCTATCCTCTCTGTCTCCTCTCCTTGTCTCTATCCTCTCTGTCTCCTCTCCTTGTCTCTATCCTCTCTGTCTCCTCTCCTTATCTCTATCCTCTCTGTCTCCTCTCCTTATCTTATCTCTATCCTCCTGTCTCCTCTCCTTGTCTCTATCCTCTCTGTCTCCTCTCCTTGTCTCTATCCTCTCTCCTCTCCTGTCTCCTCTCTATCCTCTCTGTCTCCTCTCCTTGTCTCTATCCTCTCTGTCTCCTCTCCTTATCTCTATCCTCTCTGTCTCCTCTCCTTATCTCTATCCTCTCTGTCTCCTCTCCTTGTCTCTATCCTCTCTGTCTCCTCTCCTTGTCTCTATCCTCTCTGTCTCCTCTCCTTGTCTCTATCCTCTCTTTCTCCTCTCCTTGTCTCTATCCTCTCTGTCTCCTCTCCTTGTCTCTATCCTCTCTGTCTCCTCTATTATCCTTCCTCTCTATCCTCTCCTGTCTCTATCCTCTCTGTCTCCTTGTCTCTATCCTCTCTTTCTCCTCTCCTTGTCTCTATCCTCTCTGTCTCCTCTCCTTATCTCTATCCTCTCTGTCTCCTCTCCTTCCCCTCTATCCTCTCTGTCTCCTCTCCTTGTCTCTATCCTCTCTGTCTCCTCTCCTTATCTCTATCCTCTCTGTCTCCTCTCCTTATCTCTATCCTCTCTTTCTCCTCTCCTTGTCTCTATCCTCTCTGTCTCCTCTCCTTATCTCTATCCTCTCTGTCTCCTCTCCTTGTCTCTATCCTCTCTTTCTCCTCTCCTTGTCTCTATCCTCTCTGTCTCCTCTCCTTGTCTCTATCCTCTCTGTCTCCTCTCCTTGTCTCTATCCTCTCTGTCTCCTCTCCTTGTCTCTATCCTCTCTGTCTCCTCTCCTTGTCTCTATCCTCTCTGTCTCCTCTCCTTGTCTCTATCCTCTCTGTCTCCTCTCCTTATCTCTATCCTCTCTGTCTCCTCTCCTTGTCTCTATCCTCTCTGTCTCCTCTCCTTGTCTCTATCCTCTCTTTCTCCTCTCCTTGTCTCTATCCTCTCTGTCTCCTCTCCTTGTCTCTATCCTCTCTGTCTCCTCTCCTTGTCTCTATCCTCTGTCTCCTCTCCTGTCTCTCTCTCCTTGTATCCTTCCTCTATCCTCTCTGTCTCCTCTCCTTGTCTCTATCCTCTCTGTCTCCTCTCCTTATCTCTATCCTCTCTGTCTCCTCTCCTTATCTCTATCCTCTCTGTCTCCTCTCCTTGTCTCTATCCTCTCTGTCTCCTCTCCTTGTCTCTATCCTCTCTGTCTCCTCTCCTTATCTCTATCCTCTCTGTCTCCTCTCCTTATCTCTATCCTCTCTGTCTCCTCTCCTTGTCTCTATCCTCTCTGTCTCCTCTCCTTGTCTCTATCCTCTCTTTCTCCTCTCCTTGTCTCTATCCTCTCTGTCTCCTCTCCTTATCTCTATCCTCTCTGTCTCCTCTCCTTGTCTCTATCCTTTCTCTGTCTCCTCTCCTTGTCTCTGTCTCCTCTCCTTATCTCTATCATCTCTGTCTCCTCTCCCTCTCTGTCTCTATCCTCTCTGTCTCCTCTCCTTGTCTCTATCCTCTCTGTCTCCTCTCCTTATCTCTATCCTCTCTGTCTCTCTCCTTGTCTCTATCCTCTCTGTCTCCTCTCCTTGTCTCTATCCTCTCTGTCTCCTCTCCTTGTCTCTATCCTCTCTGTCTCCTCTCCTTGTCTCTATCCTTTCTGTCTCCCTCTCCTTGTCTCTATCCTCTCTGTCTCCTCTCCTTGTCTCTATCCTCTCTTCTCCTCTCCTTGTCTCTATCCTCTCTGTCTCCTCTCCTTGTCTCTATCCTCTCTGTCTCCTCTCCTTGTCTCTATCCTCTCTGTCTCCTCTCCTTGTCTCTATCCTCTCTGTCTCCTCTCCTTGTCTCTATCCTTTCTGTCTCCTCTCCTTGTCTCTATCCTCTCTGTCTCCTCTCCTTATCTCTATCCTCTCTCTGTCTCCTCTCCTTGTCTCTATCCTCTCTGTCTCCCTTGTCTCTATCCTTTCTGTCTCTCTCCTTGTCTCTATCCTCTCTGTCTCCTCTCCTTGTCTCTATCCTCTCTGTCTCCTCTCCTCTCTCTTCCTCTCTATCTCCTCTCCTTGTCTCCTCTCTGTCTCCTCTCCTTATCTCTATCCTCTCTGTCTCCTCTCCTTGTCTCTATCCTCTCTGTCTCCTCCTTGTCTCTATCCTCTCTGTCTCCTCTCCTTGTCTCTATCCTCTCTGTCTCCTCTCCTTGTCTCTATCCTCTCTGTCTCCTCTCCTTATCTCTATCATCTCTGTCTCCTCTCCTTGTCTCTATCCTCTCCGTCTCCTCTCCTTGTCTCTATCCTCTCTGTCTCCTCTCCTTGTCTCTATCCTCTCTGTCTCCTCTCCTTGTCTCTATCCTCTCTGTCTCCTCTCCTTGTCTCTATCCTCTCTGTCTCCTCTCCTTGCCTCTGTCCTCTCTGTTTCCTCTGTATCCCTGCTCTATCCTCTCTTTCTCCTCTCCTTGTCTCTATCCTCTCTGTCTCCTCTCCTTGTCTCTATCCTCTCTGTCTCCTCTCCTTGTCTCTATCCTCTCTGTCTCCTCTCCTTGTCTCTATCCTCTCTGTCTCCTCTCCTTGTCTCTATCCTCTCTGTCTCCTCTCCTTGTCTCCCTCTCTGTCTCCTCTCCTTGTCTCTATCCTCTCTGTCTCCTCTCCTTATCTCTATCCTCTCTGTCTCCTCTCCTTATCTCTATCCTCTCTGTCTCCTCTCCTTGTCTCTATCCTCTCTGTCTCCTCTCCTTGTCTCTATCCTCTCTGTCTCCTCTCCTTGTCTCTATCCTCTCTGTCTCCTCTCCTTGTCTCTATCCTCTCTGTCTCCTCTCCTTGTCTCTATCCTCTCTGTCTCCTCTCCTTGTCTCTATCCTCTCTGTCTCCTCTCCTTGTCTCTATCCTCTCTGTCTCCTCTCCTTGTCTCTATCCTCTCTGTCTCCTCTCCTTGTCTCTATCCTCTCTGTCTCCTATCCTTGTCTCTATCCTCTCTGTCTCCTCTCCTTGTCTCTATCCTCTCTGTCTCCTCTCCTCTCTATCTTGTCTCTATCCTCTCTGTCTCCTCTCCTTGTCTCTATCCTCTCTGTCTCCTCTCCTTGTCTCTATCCTCTGTCTCCTCTCCTTGTTTCTCTGTTTCCTCTGTATCCCTGCTCTATCCTCTCTGTCTCCTCTCCTTATCTCTATCCTCTCTGTCTCCTCTCCTTGTCTCTATCCTCTCTGTCTCCTCTCCTTATCTCTATCCTCTCTGTCTCCTCTCCTTGTCTCTATCCTCTCTGTCTCCTCTCCTTGTCTCTATCCTCTCTGTCTCCTCTCCTTATCTCTATCCTCTTTGTCTCCTCTCCTTGTCTCTATCCTTTGTCTCCTCTCCTTGTCTCTATCCTCTCTGTCTCCTCTCCTTGTCTCTATCCTCTCTGTCTCCTCTCCTTGTCTATCCTCTCTGTCTCCTCTCCTTATCTCTATCCTCTCTGTCTCCTCTCCTTATCTCTATCCTCTCTGTCTCCTCTCCTTGTCTCTATCCTCTCTGTCTCCTCTCCTTGTCTCTATCCTCTCTGTTCTCCTCTCCTTATCTCTATCCTCCTGTCTCCTCTCCTTATCTCTATCCTCTGTCTCCCTCTCCTTGTCTCTATCCCTGCTCTCTCTGTCTCCTCTCCTTATCTCTATCTCTCTGTCTCCTCTCCTTGTCTCTATCCTCTCTGTCTCCTCTCCTTATCTCCTATCCTCTCTGTCTCCCTCCTTGTCTCATCTCTATCCTCTCTGTCTCCTTGTCTATCTGCCTCTCTTTCCTCTCCTTGTCTCTATCCTCTGCTCCTATCTCTATCCTCTTTGTCTCCTCTCCTTATCTCTATCCTCTCTGTCTCCTCTCCTTGTCTCTATCCTCTCTGTCTCCTCTCCTTATCTCTATCCTCTCTGTCTCCCTCTCCTTATCTCTATCCTCTCTTCTCCTCTCCTTGTCTCTATCCTCTCTTTCTCCTCCTCTCCTTATCTCCTCTCCCTTGTCTCTTCTCTGTCTCCCTCCTTGTCTCTATCCTCTCTGTCTCCTCTCCTTATCTCTATCCTCTCTGTCTCCTCTCCTTATCTCTATCCTCTGTCTCCTTTCTCCTTATCT
>NW_025750112.1:0-20763 GCF_021184085.1 Oncorhynchus gorbuscha | reverse complement strand
AGGAAAGTTTGGCAGCGTGAGTGAAGGAGACTTTGTTTTGCGAGAAATAGATAGCCGATTCTAATTTGATTTTGGATGGAATGTTTGATAAGAGTCTGGAAGGAGAGTTTACAGTCTAGCCAGACACCTAGGTACTTATAGATGTCCACATATTCTAGGTCGGAACCATCCAGGGTGGTGATTTTAGCCAATGTGTAGTTCATACATGCATAATTTATGAGCAGAATGGATGACATACCTCAATTAGCCATGAAATCCCTAGTTTAAAAGCGGCTTTTTTCTTCAAGCTGTGACACACTATTTTTCTATATTTCTCCCCACGTGGGCCAGCACCGTAGCAATTGAAGTTCAGGTTTCAGGAGCAGAGAAAAAAAAGTTTGGAAGTTTCAAATCAAATCAAATCAAATTTTATTTGTCACATACACATGGTTAGCAGATGTTAATGTGAGTGTAGCGAAATGCTTGTGCTTCTAGTTCCGACAATGCAGTAATAACCAACGAGTAATCTAGCTAACAATTCCAAAACTACTGCCTTATACACACAAGTGTAAAGGGAAAAGAATATGTACATAAAGATATATGAATGAGTGATGGTACAGAGCAGCATAGGCAAGATGCAGTAGATGGTCATCGAGTACATTATATACATATGAGATGAGTATGTAAACAAAGTGGCATAGTTCAAAGTGGCTAGTAATACATGTATTACATAAAGATGCAGTAGATGTTATAGAGTACAGTTTATACGTATACATATGAGATAAATAATGTAGGGTATGTAAACATTATATTAATAAGTAGCATTGTTTAAAGTGGCTAGTGATATATTTACATCAGTTCCAACAATTCCCATTATTAAAGTGGCTGGAGTTGAGTCAGTGTGTTGGCAGCAGCCACTCAATGTTAGTGGTGGCTGTTTAACAGTCTGATGGCCCTGAGATAGAAGCTGTTTTTCAGTCTCTCGGTCCCAGCTTTGATGCACCTGTACTGACCTCGCCTTCTGGATGATAGCGGGGTGAACAGGCAGTGGCTCGGGTGGTTGTTGTCCTTGATGATCTTTATGGCCTTCCTGTGACATCGGGTGCTGTAGGTGTCCTGGAGGGCAGGTAGTTTGCTGTGTGATGCGTTGTGCAGACCTCACTACCCTCTGGAGAGCCTTACGGTTGTGGGCGGAGCAGTTGCCGTACCAGGCGGTGATACAGCCCAACAGGATGCTCTCGGTTGTGCATCTGTAGAAGTTTGTGAGTGCTTTTGGTGACAAGCTGAATTTCTTCAGCCTCCTGAGGTTGAAGAGGCGCCGCTGCGCCTATCTTCACGATGCTGTCTGTGTGGGTGGAACATTTCAGTTTGTCTGTGATGTGTATGCCGATGAACTTAAAACTTGCTACCCTCTCCACTACTGTTCCATCAATGTTGATAGGGGGTGTTCCCTCTGCTGTTTCCTGAAGTCCACAATCATCTCCTTAGTTTTGTTGGACGTTGAGTGTGAGGTTATTTTCACCACACTCCGAGGGCCCTCACTTCCTCCCTGTAGGCCGTCTCGTCATTGTTGGTAATCAAGCCTACGACTGTTGTGTTGTCCGCAAACTTGATGATTGAGTTGGAGGCGTGCGTGGCCACGCAGTCGTGGGTGAACAGGGAGCACAGGAGAGGGCTCAGAACGCACCCTTGTGGGGCCCCAGTGTTGAGGATCAGCGGGGTGGAGATGTTGTTACCTACCCTCACCACCTGGGGCGGCCCATCAGGAAGTCCAGTACCCAGTTGCACAGGGCGTGGGTCGAGACCCAGGGTCTCGAGCTTGATGACGAGTTTGGAGGGTACTATTGGTGTTAAATGCTGAGCTGTAGTCGATGAACAGCATTCTCACACATAGGTATTCCTCTTGTCCAGATGGGTTAGGGCAGTGTGCAGTGTGGTTGAGATTGCATCGTCTGGTGGACCCATTTGGGCGGTAAGCAATTGGAGTGGGTCTAGGGGGTGTCAGGTAGGGGTGGAGGGGTGATATGGGTCCTTTGACTAGTCCCCCAAAGCACTCATGATGACGGAAGTGAGCTAAGGGGCGGTAGTCGCCGTTAGCCTGGGCTACCTTAGCTTTCTTGGGAACAGGAACAATGGTGGCCCTCTTGAAGCATGTGGGAACAGCAGACTGGATAGGATTGATTGAATATGTCCGTAAACACCAGCCAGCTGGTCTGCGCATGCTCTGAGGGCGGGGCTGGGATGCCTGCCCGCAGCCTTGCGGGGTTAACACGTTTAAATGTTTACTCACCTCGGCCGCAGTGAAGGAGAGTCCGCATGTTTTGGTTGCAGGCGTGTCAGTGGCACTGTATTGTCCCCAAAGCGGGCAAAAAAGTTATTTAGATCTGCCACCAGAGCAAGGCATCCTGGTCCATGACTGGGCTGGTTTTTCTTTTGTAATCCGTGATTGTAGACCCTGCCACATACCTCTTGTGTCTGAGCCGTTGAATTGCGATTCTTTTTTCTCTATACTGGGCGGAGGGTATAGCTACACTGTTTGTATTCGGTCATGTTTCCTGTCACCTTGCCCTGATTAAAAGCAGTGGTTCGTGCTTTCAGTTTCACGTAATGCCATCAATCCACGGTTTCTGGTTTGGGAATGTTTTAACTGCTGGTTATGGGAACGACATCTTCAATGCACGTTCTAATGAACTCGCTCACCGAATCAGCGTATTTGTCAATGTTGTTGTCTGACGCAATACCAAACATATCCCGTGATGGAAGCAGTCTTGGAGCATGGAATCAGAAGTTTCTGTTGTTGTTGAGGGCCCTGGTTCAGAGTTTTCTTCTATTAAATAAACATTATATCCTACGGCATTCTTTAGGCAAAAAACAATATGCTGCAACGTACAAACCAGTATGTCTATCATCTTGTGATATGCATTGTACAGATTTACCTGGAGCTACAGAGCATTATTTCACTATTGGTCTTTAGAAAGCATTTACTGTAGGTGTACTGAGAACAGCACCGTGGGTGTAGAAGTGGAATGAGGGTAGTGATCTGCTCAGACCTCAACTGGGCTGATCTCATTCTCACTGCATGCTGGCATCAATGATCTGCCCTCTGCCCAACCTGGTCCTCTCCAGCAGGACCAGGACCACCCGAAGGCACACGTCAGACCCTCGCCCGCAAAGTCTGCCACCAGGTTCAGAGGAGCGTAGGGCTTCTCATGGCTCCGGCCCAACATGGAGAACAAGCCTGACACAGGAGGAGGGAATACATGTAGTAAGCCAGGCAGAATTGGAGGGAGATTCCTTTATGTCTGTATGGACAATGGTACAGTACATAGAAAGGATGCTGTAAATTATCTAAAATAAACATCTATTCTAATGGAAAGTCATTAGCTACATAATAAACCATAGTCATTGAATTTATAGCCTTCAATTATATACCAGATGATAATTGAAATATGATACATTATTAATAACAATAGGTTTGAATTAGCTTGAGTTCAAAAGATGGGTCATTCCACCAATAAGTGCCTTTGGGGCAATGTAAATGACCCCCTCCCCCAAAAACGTTATTTCACCAAATGTTTACATTCTGTCATAAAGAGCACATTAAAACGCATATAAACATGGCTATAGTAAGTGGAAATTAAAGTAACAGGGTTGACGTTTTCATCTTAAATCCACCATAACTCCCATTGTGACAGGGGGAATGGTATAGTATAGTTAACAGGGTTGATGTGTTATGCTCAACCTGATCTGTTTTTCACCACAAAACAAAAACATGTCATTGTTTCTTTTGCACATATAACGTCACCATTTTAAAACCAGAGTTCAGTTCACAACAGGTTAGACCTTAAGATAAGTGTCATGTTTGTCATTTATTATCATGTCTTGTCCCTGTGCTCCCCATTCTGTTCGTTTCCCTCTGCTGGTCTTATTGGGTTCTTTCCCTCTTTCTATCCCTCTCTCTCCCCCTCCCCCTCTCACTCTCTCGCTCTCTCTTCTCTCTATCGTTCCGTTCCTGCTCCCAGCTGTTCCTATTCCCCTAATCATCATTTAGTCTTCCCACACCTGTTCCCGATCCTTTCCCCTGATTAGAGTCCCTATTTATTCCTTTGTGTTCCGTTCCTGTCCCGTCGGTTCCTTGTTTAGTATTCACCATGCTGTGATTGCGTTTCGCTCCTGTCCTGTCGTGTTTTTGCTGTGATTGTGTATCGCCCTGTCCTGTCGTGTTTTTTGCCTTCATCAGATGCTGCGTGTGAGCAGGTGTCTCTGTCAACTACGGCCTGCGCCTACCCGAAGCGACCTGCAGTCTGTGGCCGCTTCTCCTGTCTATTCCCCTCTACAGACTAGAGGATTTCTGTTATTCCCTGTTTGGACTTGAATAAACTCTGTTTCTGTTAAGTCGCTTTTGGGTCCTCTATCACCAGCATGACAGAAGGAACCGACCAAGGAATGGACCCAGCGACTTCAGACGCTCGTTACACTGCCGTCAAGATCCAAGGAGCCATGCTCGGCAGACACGAGCAGGAATTGTCTGCTGCTCGCCATGCCGTGGAGAACCTGGCCGCTCAGGTTTCCGACCTCTCTGGACAGTTCCAGAGTCTACGTCTCGTGCCACCTGTTACTTCCTGGCCTGCCGAGCCTCCAGAACCTAGGGTTAATAACCCACCTTGCTACTCCGGGCAGCCCACTGAGTGCCGCTCCTTTCTCACGCAGTGTGAGATTGTGTTCTCTCTCCAACCCAACACATACTCTAGAGAGAGAGCTCGGGTTGCTTACGTCATTTCACTCCTTACTGGCCGGGCTCGAGAATGGGGCACAGCTATCTGGGAGGCAAGGGCTGATTGCTCTAACAAGTTCCAGAACTTTAAAGAGGAGATGATTCGGGTTTTTGACCGTTCAGTTTTTGGTAGGGAGGCTTCTAGGGCCCTGGCTTCCTTATGCCAAGGTGAACGGTCCATAACGGATTATTCTATTGAGTTTCGCACTCTTGCTGCCTCTAGTGAGTGGAACGAGCCGGCGCTGCTCCCTCGTTTTCTGGAGGGACTCCACGCAGTGGTTAAGGATGAGATTCTCTCCCGGGAGGTTCCTTCAGATGTGGACTCTTTGATTGCTCTCGCCATCCGCATAGAACGACGGGTAGATCTTCGTCACCGGGCTCGTGGAAGAGAGCTCGCATCAACGGTGTTTCCCTGCTCCGCATCGCAACCATCTCCCTCCTCTGGCTTTGAGACTGAGCCCATGCAGCTGGGAGGGATTCGCATCTCGACTAAGGAGAGGGAACGGAGGATCACCAACCGCCTGTGCCTCTATTGCGGAGTTGCTGGACATTTTGTTAATTCATGTCCAGTAAGAGGCCAGAGCCCATCAGTAAGCGGAGGGCTACTGGTGAGCGCTACTACTCAGGTCTCTTCATCTAGATCTTGTACTACTATGTCGGTCCATCTACGCTGGACCGGTTCGGGTGCTAGCATGCAGTGCCTTGATTGACTCTGGGGCTGAGGGTTGTTTCATGGACGAAGCATGGGTTCGGAAACATAACATTCCTTTCAGACCGTTAGACAAGCCTACGCCCATGTTTGCCTTAGATGGTAGTCATCTTCCCAGTATCAAATTTGAGACACTACCTTTAACTCTCACAGTATCTGGTAACCACAGTGAGACTATTTCTTTTTGATTTTCCGTTCACCGTTTACACCTGTTGTTTTGGGTCATCCCTGGCTAGTATGTCATAATCCTTCTATTAATTGGTCTAGTAATTCTATCCTATCCTGGAACGTTTCTTGTCATGTGAAGTGTTTAATGTCTGCCATCCCTCCCGTTTCTTCTGTCCCTACTTCTCAGGAGGAACCTGGCGATTTGACAGGAGTGCCGGAGGAATATCATGATCTGCGCACGGTCTTCAGTCGGTCCCGAGCCAACTCCCTTCCTCCTCACCGGTCGTATGATTGTAGTATTGATCTCCTTCCGGGGACCACTCCTCCTCGAGGTAGACTATACTCTCTGTCGGCTCCCGAACGTAAGGCTCTCGAGGATTATTTGTCTGTGTCTCTTGACGCCGGTACCATAGTGCCTTCTTCTTCTCCGGCCGGGGCGGGGTTCTTTTTTGTTAAGAAGAAGGACGGTACTCTGCGCCCTGCGTGGATTATCGAGGGCTGAATGACATAACGGTTAAGAATCGTTATCCGCTTCCCCTTATGTCATCAGCCTTCGAGATTCTGCAGGGAGCCAGGTGCTTTACTAAGTTGGACCTTCGTAACGCTTACCATCTCGTGCGCATCAGAGAGGGGGACGAGTGGAAAACGGCGTTTAACACTCCGTTAGGGCATTTTGAGTACCGGGTTCTGCCGTTCGGTCTCGCCAATGCGCCAGCTGTTTTTCAGGCATTAGTTAATGATGTTCTGAGAGACATGCTGAACATCTTTGTTTTTGTCTATCTTGACGATATCCTGATTTTTTTCTCCGTCACTCGAGATTCATGTTCAGCACGTCAGAATGTGAATTTACAGCGCCTTTTAGAGAATTGTTCTACGTAAAGGCTGAGAAGTGCTCTTTCTATGTCTCCTCCGTTACTTTTCTCGGTTCCGTTATTTCCGCTGGAAGGCATCTGTATTGAGATTCCGCTAAGGTCCAAGCTGTCAGTGATTGGCCCGCTCCAAGGTCACGTGTATGAAAGCCAGCCAGCGCTTAGGTTTCGCTAATTTCTATCGGGGCGCTCATTCGTAACACTTCTGTCAAGTTGCTGCTCCTCTCACAGCTCTTACTTCTGTCAAGACGTGTTTTGCGGTCCGGTTCCGCCCAGGGAGCTTTTGATCTTCTAAAAGAACGTTTTTTACGTCCGCTCCTATCCTCGTTACTCCTGACGTCACTAGACAATTCATTGTCGAGGTTGACGCCCAGAGGTAGGCGGCGTGGGAGCCATTCTATCCCAGCGCTTCCAGTCTGACGATAAGGTTCATCCTTGCGCTTATTTTTCTCATCGCCTGTCGCCATCTGAGCGCAACTATGATGTGGGTAAATCAGAACTGCTCCCGCCATCCGCTAGCCCTAGGCGAATGGCGACAGGGTTGGAGGGGGCGACCGTTCCTTGTCGTTGGACAGACCATAAGAACCTTGAGTACATCCGCTCTGCCAAACGACTTTAATGCCCGTCGCTCGTTGGGCGTTGTTTTTCGCCTCGTTTCGAGTTTGTGATTTCTTACCGTCCGGGGGTAGCAAGAACACCAAGCCTGATGCCTTATCCCGTCTGTTTAGTTCTTCTGTGGCTTCTACTGATCCCGAGGGGATTCTTCCTTATGGGCGTGTTGTCGGGTTAACAGTCTGGGGAATTGAAAGACAGGTTAAGCAAGCACTCACGCACACTGCGTCGCCGCGCGCTTGTCCTAGTAACCTCCTTCGCTCCTGTTTCCACTGCCTGGCTGTTCTTTCAGTGGGCTCACTCTGCCAAGTTAGCTGGTCATCCCGGTGTTCGAGGCACTCTTGCGTCTATTCGCCAGCGCTTTTGGTGGCCGACTCAGGAGCGTGACACACGCGCCGTTCGTGGCTGCTTGTCCGGACTGCGCGCAGACTAAGTCGGGCAATCCTCCTCCTGCCGGTCGCCTCAGACCGCTCCCCATTCCTTCTCGACCATGGTCTCACATCGCCTTAGGCTTCACTACCGGTCTGCCTTTGTCTGCGGGGAAGACTGTGAGAGCCGCCAATAAACGCAGGATTAAGAGTCCAAGGTATTGTTGCGGCCAGAGAGTGTGGCTTTCCACTCGCAACCTTCCTCTTACGACAGCTTCTCGTAAGTTGACTCCGCGGTTCATTGGTCCGTTCCGTGTCTCCCAGGTCGTCAATCCTGTCGCTGTGCGACTGCTTCTTCCGCGACATCTTCGTCGCGGGGCCCATCCTGTCTTCCATGTCTCCTGTGTTAAGCTCCTTTCTTCGCACCCCCGTTCGTCTTCCTCTCCCTCCTCCCGTCCTTGTCGAGAGCGCACCTATTTACAAGGTACATAAGATCATGGACATGCGTTCGGGACGGGGTCACCAATACTTAGTGGATTGGGAGGGTTACGGTCCTGAGGAGAGGAGTTGGGTTCCGTCTCGGGACGTGCTGGACCGTTCACTCATCGATGATTTCCTCCGCGTTGCCGCCAGATTCTCCCTCGAGTGCGCCAGGAGGCGCCGGTGAGTGGGGGTACTGTCATGTTTGTCATTTATTATCATGTCTTGTCCCTGTGCTCCCATTCTGTTCGTTTCCCTCTGCTGGTCTTATTGGGTTCTTTCCTCTTTCTATCCCTCTCTCTCCCCTCCCCTCTCACTCTCTCGCTCTCTCTTCTCTCTCTATCGTTCTGTTCCTGCTCCCAGCTGTTCCTATTCCCCTAATCATCATTTAGTCTTCCCACACCTGTTCCCGATCCTTTCCCTGATTAGAGTCCCTATTTATTCCTTTGTGTTCCGTTCCTGTCCCGTCGGTTCCTTGTTTAGTATTCACCATGCTGTGATTGTGTGTCCCCGTCGTGTTTTTGCTGTGATTGTGTATCCTGTCCTGTCGTGTTTTTTGCCTTCATCAGATGCTGCGTGTGAGCAGGTGTCTTGTCAACCACGGCCTGCGCCACCCGGGAAAGCTTAATTCCGTAGTCTGTGGCCGCTTCTCCTGTCATTCCCTCTACAGACTAGAGGATTTCTGTTATTCCCTGTTTGGACTTGAATAAACTCTGTTTCTGTTTAAGTCGCTTTGGGTCCTCTATCACCAGCATGACAATAAGGGGGAAATGTAAATGAATCCTCACTAACACCACGCAAAAATAAATTATAGTCTTCAGAAATGACTTGTCAAAGCAACAAAGTAACCAGGGCTTTACAACGATGGTGAAATTACATTTTTGGGATAAGTGGCTAAAAATCAGAATAATTGAATTTTCCCTGTGTTCCATATTAGCGGGCACTTCATTACCCCTTGACTTATTACAGCTTGAATTCTCTAAAATTCTCTCACCCATCTTTTCAAAATACCCAATACTGCCAAAGTGAAAACATGTTTTTAGAAATGTTTGATATACAGAAATATCTATTCACCACCTTGAGTAAATACTTTGTAGAAGCACCTTTGGCAGAAATTATAGCTGTGAGTTTTTCTGGGCAAGTCTAATAGTTTCCACACCTAGATTGTGCAACATTTGTCCATTATTATTTTTTCTCCAAACTATGTCAAATTGGTTGTTGATCATTGATAAACAACCATTTTCAGGTCTTGCCATAGATTTTCAAGTAGATTTAAGACAAAACTCTAACTAGGCCACTCAGGAACATTCACTGTCTTCTTGTTAAGCAACTCCAGTGTAGATTTGGTCTCATGTTTTAGGTTAGTGTCCTGCTGAAAGGTGAATTCCTCTCCCAGTGTCTGGTGGAAAGCAGGCAAACAGGTTTTCCTCTGTGATTTTGCTAGAGCTTATCGCCATTCAGGTTTTTTTATCGTGAAACACTCCCCAGTCCTTAACAATTACAAGCATATGCATAACATAATGCAGCCACCACTATGCTTGAAAATATGTAGAGTGGTACTCAGTTGTAAATACACGTTGGGTCCTTGAAAAGTGCTATATAAGTCCCATGTATTATTATTCAGTAATGTGTTGCATTAGATTTGTCCCAAACATAACACTTTGTATTTAGGACCAAAAGTGAATTGCTTTGCCACACTTTTTTGCAGTATTACTTTAGTGGCTTTAGTGCAGGATGAATGTTTTGGAATATTTTTTTATTCTGTACAGGCTTCCTTCTTTTCCCTCCGTCCTTTAGGTTTGTATTATGGAGTAACTATACAGTTGTTGATCCATCCTCAGTTTTCTCCTATCACGGCCATTAAACTCTGTAACTGTTTTAAAGTCACCATTGGCCTCATCGTGAAATCCCTGAGCCATTTCCTTCCTCTCTGGCAACTGAGTTAGGAAGGATGCCTGTATCTTTGTCGTGAGTGTGTGTATTGATACACCATCCAAAGGTTAATTAATAACTTCACCCTGCTCAAATGAATATTCAATGCCTGCTTTATTTTTACCCATCTACCAATAGATGCGCTCTTGCGAGGCATTGGGAAACTTCTTTGGTCTTTGTGGTTGAATCTGTGTTTGAAACTCGCTGCTCGACTGAGGTACCTTACATATGTACGTGTGGAGTACAGCGATGATGTAGTCATTCAAAAATCATGTTAAACACTATTATTGCACACAGAGTGAGTCCATGCAACATATTGTGACACATTTTTACTCCTGAGCGTACGGTGCATTCAGAAAGTATTCCGACCCCTTCAAATTTTCCAAATTTTGTTACATTACAGCCTTATTCTAAAATTGAGTAACTAAACACATTTTCCTCATCAATCTACATACAAGGCCGCAGAATGGCGAAGTGAAAACAGGTTTTTCGAAATTTTAGCATAAAGTATTCAGCCCTTTGCTATGAGACTCAAAATAGAGCTCAGGCGCATCATGTTTCCATTGATCATCCTTGAGCTGTTTCTACCACTTGATTGGAGTCCACCTGTGGTAAATCCAGTTGATTGGACATGATTTGGAAATGCACACACCTGTATATATAAAAGGTCCCACAGATCACAGTGTATATCAGAGCAAAAACCAAGCCATGAGGTCAAAGGAATTATCCTTAGAGCGCCGAGACAGGATTGTGTCGAGGCACGGATCTGGGGAAGGATACCACAACATTTCTGCAGGTGCCCAAGAACACAGTGGCCTCCATTATTCTTATATGGAAAATGTTTTGAACCACCAAGACTCTTCCTAGAGCTGAGGAATCAGGGGACAAGGGGTTGAATACTTATTGACTTAAGACATTAACTTTCATTTTTAATTCATTAGTAAATATATATATTTTTTAAAGCAATTTAATCCATTTTAAATTCAGACTGTAACGACAAAATGTGGAAAAAGTCTTGGGGTGTGAATACTTTCTGAATGTACTGTAACAGGCTTTTAAAATTCAATATTGGTACACAAGTTCCACTGAAAATATCAAAGGGACGCAAAAAGGTACTCTATTCGTGGAACGACCCAGATGGTTGACTATTCAAAGACTATTCAATTATTATAGAGCTATCAATCGTAAGTAATATGCCATTGAATGGTCTGTTTTTCCTATATTTGATTTTCAACTGAAGCCACATCTTATGTCACTGATGGAAAGTCAAGAGAAATAATACACATTTTATTCCAGTGAAGTTGTTTCTACTTGACATGACGAGGTAGTTGATGTCATGGCCAGCAGGCATGAGTAGATCAGACGAGGGTTCTCCTTCAGTAGCTCCTCTGGACCCATTTAATTTTCTTATTTATTTTACCTTTATTTTACTCGGCAAGTCAGTTAAGAACAAATTCTTATTTTATTTTCAATGACGGCCTAGGAACAGTGGGTTAACTGCCTGTTCAGGGGCAGAACGACAGATTGTATCTTGTCAGCTCGGGATTCGAACTTGCAACCTTTCGGTTACTAGTCCAACAGCTCTAACCGCCCCATGCCCAGCTTCTCCATAACTCCTACACAGAAACACAGTTAATGGAGAGGTACAGACTTTAGATACATTCAAAAAAGGAATACAAGTACTGAGAAGCAACATGAAAGTGTACCATTAGTCAGGTTTGACCTATTTGACCTATTCAGAACCAAACACCCACACCACATGCCCAGAAATAGAAGACAATGCATCACTAAGTAATGTAGTCATGTAGATGAGGTTGGGCCAGGGACACTGTCTATTTCTATAGACCCTGCACTCATAACCATCAAATAGACAGACCACTGCAAACCCTGGGAAAAATGCCCTTTCAATACAGCCACCAGCTAACTGGGAAAGTAACTACAGCTAACTAAGCAGTCTCCATATAAACCCTTTCTCAGACTCAAAACAACCAAGATGCAGAAAGCTTAGCCTTTTTTTATGCCAAAGGAGGAGAGGCACAGTGGTAGACCAGAAGAGTGCAATTGATTTCACTCTGGGTTTAATTGCAGGGTTTGGTAATGGCCACTTTGACACAAATGATAGGGAAACTACATTCGTTATTGGACAAATATGATTCAGAAAAAATGCAAAGGCTTTCTACACAAAAATAAAGAGCTAAGTTTCCTCACTTGATTAGCAGGGAGGACTCTAATTCTAAGGTCAAAAAAAGTAGATGGACGGTCACGTGATATTACATCCCCTGAATCAGGAGTGAGTATTCAATCTATTGCTCTTCCTTTTAGACTCTTTAGTACCCATCACTCTGGCTGACTGTCCCTCATGCCCTGTGTCTACAGCGTTAGTGGATTCCAGTGCTGCCGGTAACTTTATGGATTAGACCCTTGTCTCTGCTCTCAATATTACTACCTACCCGCTCTTCTCTCCTTTTCAGGTTCAAGGTCTCGACTGTCGGCCTCTAGGATCCGGAACCATCACAATCATCACCCGACCACTCACCCTCACCGTGGAGCCCAATCACCAGGAAATCATCCCCTTCATCACCAGCGCACCAGTTCACAAGATCATCCACAGCCTACCTTGACTTCTGCATCATAACCCTATTCACCCTACCCCATCTCATGGTCGAGGATGAGAATCAACAACTGGTCACCTGAATGCCCAGAAGACCTGCTTTCATGTCCCCTGTGGTTCCACGTCGGTTGAGAGTCCTGTGGTTGCCCTCCAGCCCAACATCATGGAGGAATGTCAGGATCTAAGGGAGGTATTCTCAAAGACCCAGCTACTGGTTTCCCTCCTCATCACCCCTGGAACTGTGCCATTGACCTGTTTTCCGGTGCTACACCTCTGCACAGACGCATCTACCCTCCACCCAGGCCATGGAGGGCTACATTCAACATTCAATAGGCGCTCCAACATGGTTTCATCCGTGGTCTCAATGACATCACCAAGAAGTATCGGTACCCTCTCCCGCTGGTGCCGTTAGCCATCGAGCAGCTCCACTGGGCCCGGTTCTTCAACAAACTGTAGGCACGCCGCAGGTCCAATCTCATTCGCATCCGGGAGGGGGATGAGTGGAAGACGGCGTTCAGTACGATGTCTGGTCGCTACAAGTACTTGGTTATGCCCTTTGGCTTAGCCAATGCTCTGTCAGTGTTCCAGGCATTTGTCAACGAGGTGTTCCGGGACATGCTAGGACATCAGGTGATTGTGTAATTCGATGACATCCTGATCTTCTCGACCAACCTGTAGGATCACATCACTCACGTTCGAGCAGTCCTGGAATGCCTATTGGCTAACCACCTGTTCGTCAAGGCGGAGAAGTGCCAATTCCAGAGGGCTGTCTCCTTCTTGGGCTACCAAATCAGCCCGCAGGGAGTGAGGATGTGATAGAGGAAATTATATTTGAAATGATTAATTATGTATACATTATTGATTAGAACCATTTATTCTAATACTATTATGAGTTCTTGGTTAAGCTGTTACTGAAAATGTAAGCAGAACGAATTAATTGTCTGTGCCTCTTGGGAGGTTTAAGGGGAGGTGAAAGATATAGCTTTTCAGACAAGATAAGAATGTTTGGGTTATGTTCCATTGGTGGGAGAAAAGTATATCTTTTAGACAGATTGGAATGTCTGGTTTATGAGGGGAGTAGAAAGCATCTCCGGACCTAAACAAAAACAACGGGGCTATTGTGGGAAACTGATGATGTCATTTTGAGTTTATAACCTGTGGAAATGGAGTTAGTACTCTCTGGAATTAAACGCTCATACCTGGCTTTTAAGACTGGTCTTGATCTACTTCATGCATAATTAATGAACTTAAACCTCATTAATGAATTAGAAATGAGTGCGAAATTGGTTTTGGCAATTAAAACATAAAGGAATTTAGAATTCCTCTATCAGGATGGAGGACAAGAAGGTAGATGCGGTAAAGTCATGGCCAGTCCCAACCACCATCAAGGGGTTACGCCCCTCTCACCTCCCTCCTCAATGGTGGGCCTCGTAGGTCAGTTTGGTCTCATCAGCCGACAAGGCCTTTCGCTTCCAGCGTTTCACCTACCCAGATCCCACACTACCTTGTGGTTGACGCAGATGCATCGGAGGTGGTGTGGGGCCAATTTTGTCACAAAGACAGGGACACACAAAATTGTATCATTGTGCTTTCTTCTCCAAGAAATCCTCCCCACACAGAGTGGGGATTTACGACATCTGAGCTCTCTTGGTGGTGAAGTTGGCATTAGAGGAGGAGACACTGGCCCAAGGGTGCCAAGGAACCATTCGTCATCCTCACAGACCATCGGTTGACCCTTCCAGTGTGTGTTGGGTTTCTAGTCGGCCCTGGCCCCGTGACCCTGGGCCAGACCACGGCTCCTGTGGTAGATGAGTGGTTTCCGGCAGGAGGAGGTGTGGAACAATGTGCACATGAGACTCCAGCGCGCCGTCCATCATCAGAAGAAGCAGGCAGACCGTCACCACAGAGACCCCCTGTGTTCCATCCTGGGGATCGCATCTAGCTCTCAACCAGGAACCTCCCACTCCCACCTGCCCTGCAAGAACTGAGTCCCTGGTTTGTGGGGCTGTTCAAGGTTCTCCGGAGGGTCAATGAGGTGACATACAAGTTACAATTTCCCAGTCACTACCATATCACACCCTCTTTTCATATCTCCCTGTCCCCTAGCTGATGCTGTCCCCCACGACACACCTCCACTCCCTCTGGACATCGAGGGGAGCCCAGCGTATGCTGTCAGATCCCCTGGATCCCAGTACAGGTGGACTGGGAGGGGGTATGGAGCGGTGTTGGGAACCCGATGGAGGACATTCTGGACCCCCAACATTATCCGTGATTTCCACCTTCACCGCCCAGAATGACCCACTCTTCTTCCTTTCGGGTTTGTCCCCCTGGTCGGCGTCGTCCTGCGGCTGGAGTTGCACGTCAGATGGGAGGTACTGTCACATCTGGTCCTGCTCTCCCCTCTGGTGTACGGCATTGCCAGAGTACTAACCACCGGTCCTGGATTCATCATTACGCACACTGGCACTCATCATTACGCACATGACGTGGACTCCATTACCTTCATACTTTTCTCCCTTTATAGTCACTCTCCCAGGTTCCTCACCAGTTGGTATTGTTCTTGATTTCCTGGTTTTGTTGTTTTATTAAAACGTTTCACCTGATTTCCGACTCACTGCTCCATCATTACAATAAACAGTGCACGGGGTAGGAATTTGATTAGCTGTTCAGCATTCTTAATGTATGGCTTAAAAAGTTGAAGCTGTTAAGGAGCCTATTGACCTAGACTTGGCGCTCCAGTACCACTTGCTGTGCGGTAGAAGAGAGAATAGTCTATGACTAGGGTGGCTGGAGTCTTTGACCCTTTTTAGGGCCTTCCTCTGACACCGCCTGGTATAGAGGTGCTGGATGGCAGGAAGCTTGGCTCCAGTGATGTACTGGGCCATACTCACTACCCTCTGTAGCGCTTTGCAGTCGGATGCAGAGCATTTGCCATACCAGGCGGTGATGAAATCAGTCAGGATGCTCGATGGTGCAACTGTATAACTTTTTGAGGATCTGAGGACCAAATCTTTTCAGTCTCCTGGGGGAATAGGCATTATCGTGCCCTCTTCACGACCGTCTTGGTGTGTTTGATCATGGTAGTTTGTTGGTGATGTGGACCCAAAGGAACTTGAAGCTCTCGACCTGATTCACTGCAGCCCCGTCAATGAGAATGAGGTCATGCTCGGCATTCCTTTTCCTGTAGTCCATGATCATCTCTACACATTACTGGGAATACAGATATGTATCTGTTAGTTACACATGCCTTAAAAATAAGTAGGCGCGTGGATCAGAGAACCAGTCTGCTATCTGGTAGCCAGCATTTGCCTCATGCAATGCAACACAACTAGTCCACATAGTTCACAGTTGATCAGACTGTTGATTGTGGCCTGTGGAATGTTGTCCCACTCCTCTTCAATGGCTGTCCGGTTGTTGATATTGGCAGGAACTGTAACTCGCTGTTGTACACGTCGATCCAGGGTGTACCAAACATGCTTAATGGGTGAAATTGTCATGTTTTGTCATTTATTATCTTGTCTTTGTCCCTGTGCTTCCCATTCTATTCGTTTCCTCTGCTGGTCTTATTAGGTTCTTTCCCTCTTTCTATCCCTCTCTCTCCCCCTCCCTCTTTCACTCTCTCTCCTTCCTCTTCTCTATCGTTCCGTTCCTGCTCCCAGCTGTTCCTATTCCCCTAATCAATCATTTAGTCTTCCCACACCTGTTCCCGATCCTTTCCCCTGATTAGAGTCCCTATTTCTTCCTTTGTGTTCCGTTCCTGTCCTGTCGGTTCCTTGTCTAGAATTCACCGTGCTGTGTTTGTGTATCGCCCTGTCGTGTCGTGTTTTCCCTCAGATGCTGCGTGGTGAGCAGGTGTCTGAGTCTGTCTGGTTCAAGTGCCTTCCCGAGGCAACCTGCTGTTCACCTGCTGTTCAAGATCGAGTCTCCAGTTTGTCCGTCATTTCGAGTGAAAGTTGTGTTTTTTGTTGTATTTACTTTACTGGATTAAAGACTCTGTTTTCGCCAAGTCGCTTTTGGGTCCTCTTTCACCTGCATGACAGAAGGAACCGACCAAGGAATGGACCCAGCGACTTCAGACGCTCGTTACACTGCCGTCGAGATCCAAGAGCCATGCTCGGCAGACACGAGCAGGAATTGTCTGCTGCTCGCCATGCCGTGGAGAACCTGGCCGCTCAGGTTTCCGACCTCTCTGGACAGTTCCAGAGTCTACGTCTCGTGCCACCTGTTACTTCCTGGCCTGCCGAGCCTCCAGAACCTAGGGTTAATAACCCACCTTGCTACTCCGGGCAGCCCACTGAGTGCCGCTCCTTTCTCACGCAGTGTGAGATTGTGTTCTCTCTCAACCCAACACATACTCTAGAGAGAGAGCTCGGGTTGCTTACGTCATTTCACTCCTTACTGGCCGGGCTCGAGAATGGGGCACAGCTATCTGGGAGGCAAGGGCTGATTGCTCTAACAAGTTCCAGAACTTTAAAGAGGAGATGATTCGGGTTTTGACCGTTCAGTTTTTGGTAGGGAGGCTTCTAGGGCCCTGGCTTCCTTATGCCAAGGTGAACGGTCCATAACGGATTATTCTATTGAGTTTCGCACTCTTGCTGCCTCTAGTGAGTGGAACGAGCCGGCGCTGCTCGCTCGTTTTCTGGAGGGACTCCACGCAGTGGTTAAGGATGAGATTCTCTCCCGGGAGGTTCCTTCAGATGTGGACTCTTTGATTGCTCTCGCCATCCGCATAGAACGACGGGTAGATCTTCGTCACCGGGCTCGTGGAAGAGAGCTCGCATCAACGGTGTTTCCCTGCTCCGCATCGCAACCATCTCTCCTCTGGCTCAGAGTCTGAGCCCATGCAGCTGGGAGGGATTCGCATCTCGACTAAGGAGAGGGAACGGAGGATCACCAACCGCCTGTGCCTCTATTGCGGAGTTGCTGGACATTTTGTTAATTCATGTCCAGTAAAGCCAGAGCTCATCTGTAAGCGGAGGGCTACAGGTGAGCGCAACTACTCAAGTCTCTCCATCAAGATCCTGTACTATTTTGTCGGTCCATCTACGCTGGACCGGTTCGGGTGCTACATGTAGTGCCTTGATAGACTCTGGGGCTGAGGGTTGTTTCATGGACGAAGCATGGGTTCGGAAACATGACATTCCTTTCAGAGAGTTAGAGAAGCCTACGCCATGTTCGCCTTTAGATGGTAGTCATCTTCCCAGTATCAGATTTGAGACACTACCTTTAACCCTCACAGTATCTGGTAACCACAGTGAGACTATTTCTTTTTTGATTTTTCGCTCACCGTTTACACCTGTTGTTTTGGGTCATCCCTGGCTAGTATGTCATAATCCTTCTATTAATTGGTCTAGTAATTCTATCCTATCCTGGAACGTTTCTTTGTCATGTGAAGTGTTTAATGTCTGCCATCCCTCCCGTTTCTTCTGTCCCTACTTCTCAGGGAGGAACCTGGCGATTTGACAGGAGTGCCGGAGGAATATCATGATCTGCGCACGGTCTTCAGTCGGTCCCGAGCCAACTCCCTTCCTCACCGGTCGTATGATTGTAGTATTGATCTCCTTCCGGGGACCACTCCTCCTCGGGGTAGACTATACTCTCTGTCGGCTCCCGAACGTAAGGCTCTCGAGGATTATTTGTCTGTGTCTCTTGACGCGGTACCATAGTGCCTTCTTCCTCTCCGGCCGGGGCGGGTTCTTTTTTGTTAAGAAGAAGGACGGTACTCTGCGCCCTGCGTGGATTATCGAGGGCTGAATGACATAACGTTAAGAATCGTTATCCGCTTCCCCTTATGTCATCAGCCTTCGAGATTCTGCAGGGAGCCAGGTGCTTTACTGTTGGACCTTCGTAACGCTTACCATCTCGTGCGCATCAGAGAGGGGGACGAGTGGAAAACGGCGTTTAACACCCGTTAGGGCATTTTGAGTACCGGGTTCTGCCGCTTGGTCTCGCCAATGCGCCAGCTGTTTTTCAGGCATTAGTTAATGATGTTCTGAGAGACATGCTGAACATCTTTGTTTTTGTCTATCTTGACGATATCCTGATTTTTTCTCCGTCACTCGAGATTCATGTTCAGCACGTTCGACGTGTTCTACAGCGCCTTTTAGAGAATTGTCTCTACGTAAAGTCTGAGAAGTGCTCTTTTCATGTCTCCTCCGTTACTTTTCTCGGTTCCGTTATTTCCGCTGAAGGCATTCAGATGGATTCCGCTAAGGTCCAAGCTGTCAGTGATTGGCCCGTTCCAAGGTCACGTGGTCGAGTTGCAGCGCTTTTTAGGTTTCGCTAATTTCTATCGGCGTTTCATTCGTAATTTCGGTCAAGTTGCTGCCCCTCTCACAGCTCTTACTTCTGTCAAGACGTGTTTTAAGTGGTCCGGTTCCGCCCAGGGAGCTTTTGATCTTCTAAAAGAACGCTTTACGTCCGCTCCTATCCTCGTTACTCCTGACGTCACTAGACAATTCATTGTCGAGGTTGACGCTTCAGAGGTAGGCGTGGGAGCCATTCTATCCCAGCGCTTCCAGTCTGACGATAAGGTTCATCCTTGCGCTTATTTTTCTCATCGCCTGTCGCCATCTGAGCGCAACTATGATGTGGGTAACCGTGAACTGCTCGCCATCCGCTTAGCCCTAGGCGAATGGCGACAGTGGTTGGAGGGGGCGACTGTTCCTTTGTCGTTTGGACAGACCATAAGAACCTTGAGTACATCCGTTCTGCCAAACGACTTAATGCCCGTCAAGCTCGTTGGGCGTTGTTTTTCGCTCGTTTCGAGTTTGTGATTTCTTACCGTCCGGGTAGCAAGAACACCAAGCCTGATGCCTTATCCCGTCTGTTTAGTTCTTCTGTGGCTTCTACTGATCCCGAGGGGATTCTTCCTTATGGGCGTGTTGTCGGGTTAACAGTCTGGGGAATTGAAAGACAGGTTAAGCAAGCACTCACGCACACTGCGTCGCCGCGCGCTTGTCCTAGTAACCTCCTTTTCGTTCCTGTTTCCACTGTCTGGCTGTTCTTCAGTGGGCTCACTCTGCCAAGTTAGCTGGTCATCCCGGTGTTCGAGGCACTCTTGCGTCTATTCGCCAGCGCTTTTGGTGGCCGACTCAGGAGCGTGACACGCGCCGCTTCGTGGCTGCTTGTTCGGACTGCGCGCAGACTAAGTCGGGTAACTCCTCCTCCTGCCGGTCGTCTCAGACCGCTCCCCATTCCTTCTCGACCATGGTCTCACATCGCCCTAGACTTCATTACCGGTCTGCCTTTGTCTGCGGGGAAGACTGTGATTCTTACGGTTGTCGATAGGTTCTCTAAGGCGGCACATTTCATTCCTCGCTAAACTTCCTTCCGCTAAGGAGACGGCACAAATCATTATCGAGAATGTATTCAGAATTCATGGCCTCCCGTTAGACGCCGTTTCAGACAGAGGCCCGCAATTCACGTCACAGTTTTGGAGGGAGTTCTGTCGTTTGATTGGTGCGTCCGTCAGTCTCTCTTCCGGGTTTCATCCCCAGTCTAACGGTCAAGCAGAGAGGGCCAATCAGACGATTGGTCGCATACTACGCAGCCTTTCTTTCAGAAACCCTGCGTCTTGGGCAGAACAGCTCCCCTGGGCAGAATACGCCACAACTCGCTTCCTTCGTCTGCTACCGGGTTATCTCCGTTTCAGAGTAGTCTGGGTTACCAGCCTCCTCTGTTCTCATCCCAGCTTGCCGAGTCCAGCGTTCCTCCGCTCAAGCGTTTGTCCAACGTTGTGAGCGCACCTGGAGGAGGGTGAGGTCTGCACTTTGCCGTTACAGGGCACAGACTGTGAGAGCCGCCAATAAACGCAGGATTAAGAGTCCAAGGTATTGTTGCGGCCAGAGAGTGTGGCTTTCCACTCGCAACCTTCCTCTTACGACAGCTTCTCGTAAGTTGACTCCGCGGTTCATTGGTCCGTTCCGTGTCTCCCAGGTCGCCAATCCTGTCGCTGTGCGACTGCTTCTTCCGCGACATCTTCGTCGCGTCCATCCTGTCTTCCATGTCTCCTGTGTCAAGCCCTTTCTTCGCACCCCCGTTCGTCTTCCCTCCCCTCCCCGTCCTTGTCGAGAGCGCACCTATTTACAAGGTACATAAGATCATGGACATGCGTTCGGGGACGGGGTCACCAATACTTAGTGGATTGGGAGGGTTACGGTCCTGAGGAGAGGAGTTGGGTTCCGTCTCGGGACGTGCTGGACCGTTCACTCATTGATGATTTCCTCCGTTGCCGCCAGGATTCCTCTCGAGTGCGCCAG
>NW_025750111.1:0-20769 GCF_021184085.1 Oncorhynchus gorbuscha | reverse complement strand
CTCTCCTCTCTCTGTGTGTCTCTCTCTCTCTCTCTCTCTGCTCTCTCTCTCTCTCTCTCTCTCTCTCTCTCTCTCTCTCTCTCTCTCTCTCTCTCTCTCTCTCTCTGTCTCTCTCTCTCTCTCTCTCTCTCTCTCTCTCTCTCTCTCTCTCTCTCTCTCTCTGTGCCCTCTCTCTCTCTCTCTCTCTCTGCTCTCTCTCTCTCTCTCTCTCTCTCTCTCTGTCTTCTCTCTTCTGTCTCTTCTCTCTCTCTCTCTCTGCTCTCTCTCTCTGCTCGTCTCTCGCCTCTCTCTCTCTCTCTCTCTCTCTGTGTCTCTCTCTGTGCTCTCTCTCTGTGTCTCTCTCTCTGTCTCTCTCTGTCTCTCTCTCTCTTCTCTCTCTCTCTCTCTCTCTCTCTCTCTCTCTCTCTCTCTCTCTCTCTCTCTCTCTCTCTCTCTCTCTGTGTCTCTCTCTGTGTCTCTCTCTGTGTCTCTCTCTCTCTCTCTCTCTCTCTCTGTCTCTCTCTCTGTGTCTCTCTCTCTCTCTCTCTCTCTCTCTCTCTCTCTCTCTCTCTGTGTGTGTCTCTCTCTGTCTCTCTCTGTGTCTCTCTCTCTCTCTCTCTCTCTCTCTCTCTCTCTCTCTCTCTCTCTCTCTCTCTCTCTGCTCTCTCTCTCTGTCTCTCTCTCTCTCTCTCTCTCTCTCTCTCTCTCTCTCTCTCTCTCTCTCTGTCTCTCTCTCTCTCTCTCTCTCTCTCTCTCTCTCTCTCTCTCTCTCTCTCTCTCTCTGTCTCTCTCTCTCTCTCTCTCTCTCTCTCTCTCTCTCTCTCTCTCTCTGCTCTCTCTCTCTCTCTCTCGTCTCTCTCTCTCTCTGTCTCTCTCTCTCTCTCTGTCTCTCTCTCTCTCTCTCGTCTCTCTCTCTCTCTCTCTCTCTCTCTCTCTCTCTCTCTCTCTCTCTCTGTCTCTCTCTCTCTCTCTCTCGCTCTCTCTCTCTGTCTCTCTCTCTCTGTGTCTCTCTCTCTGTGTCTCTCTCTCTGCTCTCTGTCTCTCTCTCTGTCTCTCTCTCTGTCTCTCTCTGTCTCTCTCTGTCTCTCTCTCTCTGTGTCTCTGTCTACTATATTATGATGGATTTGTATTGTGCTTTAGTGCAGATTTCTGTTTTTTTTTTAGTGAAGATGTTAATGATTTAACTCCTGTGCTGTTTTAAAAAATACCCGGTTGACTGATGACCTGAACCAGGTTTTAGGCACTGGTTTACAGTTTGAAAGCTTATTCTTGAGTTTGATTAAAGACAGTCAATATATTTAGGTTTCTGTCTCTGTGTTTAAAAAACAAATCAACAGGAACTAGTATTCTTTGTCCTATTATTATTATTCTTCCTTCTTTTATTTCCCTTTTTATATCGAATGTCAATGTTTTAGTTCCTTAATTTGACAGTAATATTGACAAAATAATTCTACCCCCCCATCAATGTCAGTATTTGAACACTGAACACTACAGTTGAAAGACTTTTTTAATTACAAAGGAAAACAATTTGCAGTTTGAAGACTAATTAGCCGAGATTTGCTGACCTGGGTGTGACCGAGAGAGGAGAGTCACGGTTGACTCATGAAGGTTTGCCAGTCATACAGGACAGTCAGAGGTTTTATAGACCATGTCACAGACCTCTGTGTGATCATGAAAAACAAACAGAACATGCCCCCCCACCATGGAAATCAAATGCCCGTCCAACTGATTTGTTCTGGCGCCGGCCAAAATATTTAATATTTTTGTGATTTCTGTCCATCTGTGACCAAAAGAAAGTGTTTTTATTTAAATTCTATTAAATTATTTTGTGTTTTTTTTATGTTGAGAGCTCGAAAACAAGGATTGTTGCATCTGCTAGATTCTCCTGTTTTGTAAACACAGCTGTGAGTTTGACAGACACAGGAAATTGTCTCTTTGTCTGGATAGGCCGGAAAAATGTGACACGTCACTCCCTATGCAAATGTAGGGTCTGAGACTTCAAGTCAGCCCTGCTGGGAGAGCAACGACATGGGTCTTTCTCGCACAATAAGACACAAGACACTATAACAATTACAGAGCGCTTTTACTTTTTTTAAAACACCAAAATCAGTCTGGAACCGGTCCAGAACCTGTCCAGAAATCCCCCAAAACAGGGGACTTTTAACGTCTATTTGAGGCTATAGAGTGTTTGCTTACATTTCCAATGTTTACAAACATTGGAGTAAAACAAGCTCAGTATTTTTGGGTTGTGGTGGGGTCGGACACTGGAACTAAGCCCAGGGGCATTTATAAGAGACATTGTAAAATAACGAGTAAATGTCACTACGTCCAGAAATGGATGCAGCATCTGCGAATTGCAGCTTTAAGGGTCCGTGTCTGTTTGTGCCTCTGCTACTGTTTACACAGCTGATAATGTTTCTCAACCTCTATGAAGCTTCTCGTTTTTCTAGCTTTATGATATATTCTAAAGCTTTCCATCAACGCACACGTTGGCTACTCTGTTACTGACTCCACTCTGTTACTGACTCCACTCTGCTACCGACTCCACTCTGTTACCGACTCCACTCTGTTACTGACTCCACTCTGTTACCGACTCCACTCTGCTACCTACTGACTCCACTCTGCTACTGACTCCACTCTGTTACTGACTCCACTCTGTTACCGACTCCACTCTGTTACTGACTCCACTCTGTTACCGACTCCACTCTGCTACTGACTCCACTCTGTTACTGACTCCACTCTGTTACCGACTCCACTCTGCTACTGACTCCACTCTGTTACTGACTCCACTCTGTTACCGACTCCACTCTGCTACCTACTGACTCCACTCTGCTACTGACTCCACTCTGCTACTGACTCCACTCTGTTACCGACTCCACTCTGTTACCGACTCCACTCTGTTACCGACTCCACTCTGTTACCGACTCCACTCTGTTACTGACTCCACTCTGCTACCTACTGACTCCACTCTGCTACCGACTCCACTCTGTTACTGACTCCACTCTGCTACCTACTGACTCGACTCTGCTACCGACTCCACTCTGTTACTGACTCCACTCTGCTACCTACTGACTCCACTCTGTTACCGACTCCACTCTGTTACCGACTCCACTCTGTTACCGACTCCACTCTGTTACTGACTCCACTCTGCTACCGACTCCACTCTGTTACTGACTCCACTCTGTTACCGACTCCACTCTGCTACCTACTGACTCCACTCTGTTACTGACTCCATCTGCTACCTACGTCCACTCTGCTGCCGATCCACTCTGTTACCGACTCACTCTGCTACCGACTCCACTCTGTTACCGACTCCACTCTGCTACCGACTCCACTCTGTTACCGACTCCACTCTGTTACTGACTCCACTCTGCTACCGACTCCACTCTGTTACCGACTCCACTCTGTTACTGACTCCACTCTGTTACCGACTCCACTCTGCTACCTACTGACTCCACTCTGCTACTGACTCCACTCTGTTACCGACTCCACTCTGTTACTGACTCCACTCTGTTACCGACTCCACTCTGCTACTGACTCCACTCTGTTACTGACTCCACTCTGTTACCGACTCCACTCTGCTACTGACTCCACTCTGTTACTGACTCCACTCTGTTACCGACTCCACTCTGCTACCTACTGACTCCACTCTGCTACTGACTCCACTCTGCTACTGACTCCACTCTGTTACTGACTCCACTCTGTTACCGACTCCACTCTGTTACCGACTCCACTCTGTTACCGACTCCACTCTGTTACTGACTCCACTCTGCTACCTACTGACTCCACTCTGCTACCGACTCCACTCTGTTACTGACTCCAATCTGCTACCTACTGACTCCACTCTGCTACCGACTCCACTTGTTACCGACTCACTCTGTTACCTACTGACTCCACTCTGCTACTGACTCCACTCTGCTACTGACTCCACTCTGTTACCGACTCCACTCTGTTACAGACTCCACTCTGCTACTGACTCCACTCTGCTACCGACTCCACTCTGTTACCGACTCCACTCTGTTACTGACTCCACTCTGTTACTGACTCCACTCTGTTACCTACTGACTCCACTCTGCTACCGACTCCACTCTGCTACAGACTCCACTCTGTTACCTACTGACTCCACTCTGCTACTGACTCCACTCTGTTACCTACCGACTCCACTCTGTTACCGACTCCATTCTGCTACCTACTGACTCCACTCTGCTACCGACTCACTCTGCTACCGACTCCACTCTGTTACCGACTCCACTCTGCTACTGACTCCACTCTGCTACCTACTGACTCCACTCTGCTACTGACTCCACTCTGCTACCGACTCCACTCTGCTACCTACTGACTCCACTCTGCTACCTACTGACTCCACTCTGTTACCGACTCCACTCTGTTACTGACTCCACTCTGTTACCGACTCCACTCTGTTACCGACTCCACTCTGTTACTGACTCCACTCTGTTACCGACCCACTCTGCTACTGACTCCACTCTGCTACCGACTCCACTCTGCTACCGACTCCACTCTGTTACCGACTCCACTCTGCTACCTACTGACTCCACTCTGCTACCGACTCCACTCTGCTACCGACTGACTCCACTCTGTTACTGACTCCACTCTGTTACTGACTCCACTCTGCTACCGACTCCACTCTGCTACCGACTGACTCCACTCTGCTACTGACTCCACTCTGTTACCGACTCCACTCTGTTACCGACTCCACTCTGCTACCTACTGACTCCACTCTGCTACTGACTCCACTCTGTTACCGACTCCACTCTGTTACCTACTGACTCCACTCTGTTACCTACTGACTCCACTCTGTTACTGACTCCACTCTGTTACCGACTCCACTCTGCTACAGACTCCACTCTGCTACCGACTCCACTCTGTTACTGACTCCACTCTGCTACTGACTCCACTCTGCTACTGACTCCACTCTGCTACTGACTCCACTCTGTTACCGACTCCACTCTGTTACCTACTGACTCCACTCTGCTACTGACTCCACTCTGCTACCGACTCCACTCTGTTACTGACTCCACTCTGTTACTGACTCCACTCTGTTACCTACTGACTCCACTCTGCTACCGACTCCACTCTGCTACCGACTCCACTCTGTTACCTACTGACTCCACTCTGCTACTGACTCCACTCTGTTACCTACCGACTCCACTCTGTTACCGACTCCACTCTGCTACCTACTGACTCCACTCTGCTACCGACTCCACTCTGCTACCGACTCCACTCTGTTACCGACTCCACTCTGCTACTGACTCCACTCTGCTACCTACTGATCCACTCTGCTACCTACTGACTCCACTCTGGTACCTACTGACTCCACTCTTGTTACTGACTCCACTCTGTTACTGACTCCACTCTGCTACCGACTCCACTCTGCTACCGACTCCACTCTGTTACCGACTCCACTCTGTTACTGACTCCACTCTGTTACTGACTCCACTCTGTTACCGACTCCACTCTGCTACCGACTCCACTCTGCTACCGACTCCACTCTGCTACCGACTCCACTCTGTTACCGACTCCACTCTGCTACCTACTGACTCCACTCTGCTACCGACTCCACTCTGCTACCGACTGACTCCACTCTGTTACTGACTCCACTCTGTTACTGACTCCACTCTGCTACCGACTCCACTCTGTTACCGACTCCACTCTGCTACCGACTCCACTCTGTTACCGACTCCACTCTGCTACCGACTCCACTCTGCTACCGACTCCACTCTGCTACTGACTCCACTCTGCTACTGACTCCACTCTGTTACCTACTGACTCCACTCTGCTACCGACTCCACTCTGTTACCTACAGACTCCACTCTGCTACCGACTCCACTCTGTTACCGACTCCACTCTGTTACCTACTGACTCCACTCTGCTACCGACTCCACTCTGTTACCGACTCCACTCTGCTACTGACTCCACTCTGCTACCTACTGACTCCACTCTGCTACTGACTCCACTCTGTTACCTACTGACTCCACTCTGCTACCGACTCCACTCTGTTACTGACTCAGCTCTGTTACCTACTGACTCCACTCTGCTACCGACTCCACTCTGTTACCGACTCCACTCTGTTACCTACTGACTCCACTCTGCTACTGACTCCACTCTGTTACCGACTCCACCTGTTACCGACTCCACTCTGTTACCTACTGACTCCACTCTGCTACTGACTCCACTCTGTTACCGACTCCACTCTGCTACCTACTGACTCCACTCTGCTACTGACTCCACTCTGTTACCTACTGACTCCACTCTGTTACCTACTGACTCCACTCTGTTACTGACTCCACTCTGTTGCCGACTCCACTCTGCTACAGACTCCACTCTGCTACCGACTCCACTCTGTTACTGACTCCACTCTGCTACTGACTCCACTCTGCTACTGACTCCACTCTGCTACTGACTCCACTCTGTTACCGACTCCACTCTGTTACCTACTGACTCCACTCTGCTACTGACTCCACTCTGCTACCGACTCCACTCTGTTACTGACTCCACTCTGTTACTGACTCCACTCTGTTACCTACTGACTCCACTCTGCTACCGACTCCACTCTGCTACCGACTCCACTCTGTTACCTACTGACTCCACTCTGCTAATGACTCCACTCTGTTACCTACCGACTCCACTCTGTTACCGACTCCACTCTGCTACCTACTGACTCCACTCTGCTACCGACTCCACTCTGCTACCGACTCCACTCTGTTACCGACTCCACTCTGCTACTGACTCCACTCTGCTACCTACTGACTCCACTCTGCTACCTACTGACTCCACTCTGCTACCTACTGACTCCACTCTGCTACCTACTGACTCCACTCTGTTACTGACTCCACTCTGTTACTGACTCCACTCTGCTACCGACTCCACTCTGCTACCGACTCCACTCTGCTACCGACTCCACTCTGTTACTGACTCCACTCTGTTACTGACTCCACTCTGTTACCGACTCCACTCTGCTACCGACTCCACTCTGCTACCGACTCCACTCTGCTACCGACTCCACTCTGTTACCGACTCCACTCTGCTACCTACTGACTCCACTCTGCTACCGACTCCACTCTGCTACCGACTGACTCCACTCTGTTACTGACTCCACTCTGTTACTGACTCCACTCTGCTACCGACTCCACTCTGCTACTGACTCCACTCTGCTACCGACTCCACTCTGCTACCAACTCCACTCTGCTACAGACTCCACTCTGCTACCGACTCCACTCTGTTACCTACCGACTCCACTCTGTTACCTACCGACTCCACTCTGTTACCGACTCCACTCTGTTACCGACTCCACTCTGTTACCGACTCCACTCTGTTACCTACTGACTCCACTCTGCTACTGACTCCACTCTGCTACTGACTCCACTCTGTTACCGACTCCACTCTGTTACCGACTCCACTCTGCTACTGACTCCACTCTGCTACCGACTCCACTCTGTTACCGACTCCACTCTGTTACTGACTCCACTCTGTTACTGACTCCACTCTGTTACCTACTGACTCCACTCTGCTACCGACTCCACTCTGCTACCGACTCCACTCTGTTACCTACTGACTCCACTCTGCTACTGACTCCACTCTGTTACCTACCGACTCCACTCTGTTACCGACTCCACTCTGCTACCTACTGACTCCACTCTGCTACCGACTCCACTCTGCTACCGACTCCACTCTGTTACCGACTCCACTCTGCTACTGACTCCACTCTGCTACCTACTGACTCCACTCTGCTACCTACTGACTCCACTCTGCTACCGACTCCACTCTGTTACCGACTCCACTCTGTTACTGACTCCACTCTGTTACCGACTCCACTCTGTTACTGACTCCACTCTGTTACTGACTCCACTCTGTTACTGACTCCACTCTGTTACCGACTCCACTCTGCTACTGACTCCACTCTGCTACCGACTCCACTCTGCTACCGACTCCACTCTGCTACCGACTCCACTCTGCTACCGACTCCACTCTGCTACTGACTCCACTCTGCTACCTACTGACTCCACTCTGTTACTGACTCCACTCTGTTACCGACTCCACTCTGTTACCGACTCCACTCTGCTACTGACTCCACTCTGCTACCGACTCCACTCTGCTACCGACTCCACTCTGCTACCTACTGACTCCACTCTGCTACTGACTCCACTCTGTTACCTACTGACTCCACTCTGCTACTGACTCCACTCTGTTACCTACCGACTCCACTCTGCTACTGACTCCACTCTGCTACTGACTCCACTCTGCTACTGACTCCACTCTGTTACCTACTGACTCCACTCTGTTACCGACTCCACTCTGCTACCTACTGACTCCACTCTGCTACTGACTCCACTCTGTTACCTACTGACTCCACTCTGCTACCGACTCCACTCGGTTACCGACTCCACTCTGCTACCGACTCCACTCTGTTACCGACTCCACTCTGCTACCGACTCCACTCTGCTACCGACTCCACTCTGCTACTGACTCCACTCTGCTACTGACTCCACTCTGTTACCTACTGACTCCACTCTGCTACCGACTCCACTCTGTTACCTACTGACTCCACTCTGCTACCGACTCCACTCTGTTACCGACTCCACTCTGTTACCTACTGACTCCACTCTGCTACCGACTCCACTCTGTTACCGACTCCACTCTGCTACTGACTCCACTCTGCTACCTACTGACTCCACTCTGCTACTGACTCCACTCTGTTACCTACTGACTCCACTCTGCTACAGACTCCACTCTGTTACTGACTCAGCTCTGTTACCTACTGACTCCACTCTGCTACTGACTCCACTCTGTTACCTACTGACTCCACTCTGCTACCGACTCCACTCTGTTACCTACTGACTCCACTCTGCTACCGACTCCACTCTGTTACCGACTCCACTCTGTTACCTACTGACTCCACTCTGCTACCGACTCCACTCTGTTACCGACTCCACTCTGCTACTGACTCCACTCTGCTACCTACTGACTCCACTCTGCTACTGACTCCACTCTGTTACCTACTGACTCCACTCTGCTACAGACTCCACTCTGTTACTGACTCAGCTCTGTTACCTACTGACTCCACTCTGCTACCGACTCCACTCTGTTACCGACTCCACTCTGTTACCTACTGACTCCACTCTGCTACTGACTCCACTCTGTTACCGACTCCACTCTGTTACCGACTCCACTCTGTTACCTACTGACTCCACTCTGCTACTGACTCCACTCTGTTACCGACTCCACTCTGCTACCTACTGACTCCACTCTGCTACTGACTCCACTCTGTTACCTACTGACTCCACTCTGTTACCTACTGACTCCACTCTGTTACTGACTCCACTCTGTTACCGACTCCACTCTGCTACAGACTCCACTCTGCTACCGACTCCACTCTGTTACTGACTCCACTCTGCTACTGACTCCACTCTGCTACTGACTCCACTCTGCTACTGACTCCACTCTGTTACCGACTCCACTCTGTTACCTACTGACTCCACTCTGCTACTGACTCCACTCTGCTACCGACTCCACTCTGTTACTGACTCCACTCTGTTACTGACTCCACTCTGTTACCTACTGACTCCACTCTGCTACCGACTCCACTCTGCTACCGACTCCACTCTGTTACCTACTGACTCCACTCTGCTACTGACTCCACTCTGTTACCGACTCCACTCTGCTACTGACTCCACTCTGCTACTGACTCCACTCTGCTACCGACTCCACTCTGCTACCGACTCCACTCTGCTACCGACTCCACTCTGCTACTGACTCCACTCTGCTACCTACTGACTCCACTCTGTTACTGACTCCACTCTGTTACCGACTCCACTCTGTTACCGACTCCACTCTGTTACCGACTCCACTCTGCTACTGACTCCACTCTGCTACCGACTCCACTCTGCTACCGACTCCACTCTGCTACCTACTGACTCCACTCTGCTACTGACTCCACTCTGCTACCTACTGACTCCACTCTGCTACTGACTCCACTCTGTTACCTACCGACTCCACTCTGCTACTGATCCATCGCTGCGAACCATGCGCTGCCCCGATCCATCTGTTGCCTACTGACTCCACTCTGTTACCGACTCCCACTCTGCTACCTACTGACTCCACTCTGCTACTGACTCACTCTGTTGCCTACTGACTCCACTCTGCTACCGACTCCACTCGATTCCCAAACTCCACCTCTGCCTGGGCTCACTCTGTTACCGCTCCCACTCTGCTACCAAACTCCACTCTGCTAGAGACTCCACTCTGCTACCCGAGCTCCATCTCTAGCTGCTGACTCCACTCTGTACCTACTGACTCCCACTCTCTGCCGACTCCCACTCTGTTACCCTACTGACTCCACTCTGCTACCCGACTCCCACTCTGTTACCGACTCCCTCTGTTACCCTACTGACTCCACTCTGCTCGACTCACTCTGTTACAGACTCCCACTCTGCTACTGACTCACTCTGCTACCTACTGACTCCTCTGCTATGACTCCACTCTGTTACCTACTGACTCCACTCTGCTACAGACTCCACTCTGTTACTGACTCAGCTCTGTTACCTACTGACTCCACTCTGCTACCGACTCCACTCTGTTACCGACTCCACTCTGTTACCTACTGACTCCACTCTGCTACTGACTCCACTCTGTTACCTACTGACTCCACTCTGCTACTGACTCCACTCTGTTACCGACTCCACTCTGCTACCTACTGACTCCACTCTGCTACTGACTCCACTCTGCTACCGACTCCACTCTGTTACTGACTCCACTCTGTTACTGACTCCACTCTGTTACCTACTGACTCCACTCTGCTACCGACTCCACTCTGCTACCGACTCCACTCTGTTACCTACTGACTCCACTCTGCTACTGACTCCACTCTGTTACCGACTCCACTCTGCTACTGACTCCACTCTGCTACTGACTCCACTCTGCTACCGACTCCACTCTGCTACCGACTCCACTCTGCTACCGACTCCACTCTGCTACTGACTCCACTCTGCTACCTACTGACTCCACTCTGTTACTGACTCCACTCTGTTACCGACTCCACTCTGTTACCGACTCCACTCTGTTACCGACTCCACTCTGCTACTGACTCCACTCTGCTACCGACTCCACTCTGCTACCGACTCCACTCTGCTACCTACTGACTCCACTCTGCTACTGACTCCACTCTGTTACCTACTGACTCCACTCTGCTACTGACTCCACTCTGTTACCTACCGACTCCACTCTGCTACTGACTCCACTCTGCTACTGACTCCACTCTGCTACTGACTCCACTCTGTTACCTACTGACTCCACTCTGTTACCGACTCCACTCTGCTACCTACTGACTCCACTCTGCTACTGACTCCACTCTGTTACCTACTGACTCCACTCTGCTACCGACTCCACTCGGTTACCGACTCCACTCTGCTACCGACTCCACTCTGTTACCGACTCCACTCTGCTACCGACTCCACTCTGCTACCGACTCCACTCTGCTACTGACTCCACTCTGCTACTGACTCCACTCTGTTACCTACTGACTCCACTCTGCTACCGACTCCACTCTGTTACCTACTGACTCCACTCTGCTACCGACTCCACTCTGTTACCGACTCCACTCTGTTACCTACTGACTCCACTCTGCTACCGACTCCACTCTGTTACCGACTCCACTCTGCTACTGACTCCACTCTGCTACCTACTGACTCCACTCTGCTACTGACTCCACTCTGTTACCTACTGACTCCACTCTGCTACAGACTCCACTCTGTTACTGACTCAGCTCTGTTACCTACTGACTCCACTCTGCTACCGACTCCACTCTGTTACCGACTCCACTCTGTTACCTACTGACTCCACTCTGCTACTGACTCCACTCTGTTACCGACTCCACTCTGTTACCGACTCCACTCTGTTACCTACTGACTCCACTCTGCTACTGACTCCACTCTGTTACCGACTCCACTCTGCTACCTACTGACTCCACTCTGCTACTGACTCCACTCTGTTACCTACTGACTCCACTCTGTTACCTACTGACTCCACTCTGTTACTGACTCCACTCTGTTACCGACTCCACTCTGCTACAGACTCCACTCTGCTACCGACTCCACTCTGTTACTGACTCCACTCTGCTACTGACTCCACTCTGCTACTGACTCCACTCTGCTACTGACTCCACTCTGTTACCGACTCCACTCTGTTACCTACTGACTCCACTCTGCTACTGACTCCACTCTGCTACCGACTCCACTCTGTTACTGACTCCACTCTGTTACTGACTCCACTCTGTTACCTACTGACTCCACTCTGCTACCGACTCCACTCTGCTACCGACTCCACTCTGTTACCTACTGACTCCACTCTGCTACTGACTCCACTCTGTTACCTACCGACTCCACTCTGTTACCGACTCCACTCTGCTACCTACTGACTCCACTCTGCTACCGACTCCACTCTGCTACCGACTCCACTCTGTTACCGACTCCACTCTGCTACTGACTCCACTCTGCTACCTACTGACTCCACTCTGCTACCTACTGACTCCACTCTGCTACCTACTGACTCCACTCTGCTACCTACTGACTCCACTCTGCTACCTACTGACTCCACTCTGTTACTGACTCCACTCTGTTACTGAATCCACTCTGCTACCGACTCCACTCTGCTACCGACTCCACTCTGTTACCGACTCCACTCTGTTACTGACTCCACTCTGTTACTGACTCCACTCTGTTACCGACTCCACTCTGCTACCGACTCCACTCTGCTACCGACTCCACTCTGCTACCGACTCCACTCTGCTACCGACTCCACTCTGCTACCTACTGACTCCACTCTGCTACCGACTCCACTCTGCTACCGACTGACTCCACTCTGTTACTGACTCCACTCTGTTACTGACTCCACTCTGCTACCGACTCCACTCTGTTACCTACTGACTCCACTCTGCTACCGACTCCACTCTGCTACCTACTGACTCCACTCTGCTACCGACTCCACTCTGCTACCAACTCCACTCTGCTACCGACTCCACTCTGTTACCGACTCCACTCTGCTACTGACTCCACTCTGCTACTGACTCCACTCTGCTACCGACTCCACTCTGCTACCGACTCCACTCTGCTACCGACTCCACTCTGCTACTGACTCCACTCTGCTACCTACTGACTCCACTCTGTTACTGACTCCACTCTGTTACCGACTCCACTCTGTTACCGACTCCACTCTGTTACCGACTCCACTCTGTTACCGACTCCACTCTGTTACCGACTCCACTCTGCTACTGACTCCACTCTGCTACCGACTCCACTCTGCTACCGACTCCACTCTGCTACCTACTGACTCCACTCTGCTACTGACTCCACTCTGTTACCTACTGACTCCACTCTGCTACTGACTCCACTCTGTTACCTACCGACTCCACTCTGCTACTGACTCCACTCTGCTACTGACTCCACTCTGCTACTGACTCCACTCTGTTACCTACTGACTCCACTCTGTTACCGACTCCACTCTGCTACCTACTGACTCCACTCTGCTACTGACTCCACTCTGTTACCTACTGACTCCACTCTGCTACCGACTCCACTCTGTTACCGACTCCACTCTGCTACCGACTCCACTCTGTTACCGACTCCACTCTGCTACCGACTCCACTCTGCTACCGACTCCACTCTGCTACTGACTCCACTCTGCTACTGACTCCACTCTGCTACCTACTGACTCCACTCTGCTACCGACTCCACTCTGTTACCTACTGACTCCACTCTGCTACCGACTCCACTCTGTTACCGACTCCACTCTGTTACCTACTGACTCCACTCTGCTACCGACTCCACTCTGTTACCGACTCCACTCTGCTACTGACTCCACTCTGCTACCTACTGACTCCACTCTGCTACTGACTCCACTCTGCTACCGACTCCACTCTGTTACTGACTCCACTCTGTTACCTACTGACTCCACTCTGTTACCGACTCCACTCTGTTACCTACTGACTCCACTCTGCTACTGACTCCACTCTGCTACCGACTCCACTCTGTTACCGACTCCACTCTGTTACCTACTGACTCCACTCTGCTACTGACTCCACTCTGTTACCGACTCCACTCTGCTACCTACTGACTCCACTCTGCTACTGACTCCACTCTGTTACCTACTGACTCCACTCTGTTACCTACTGACTCCACTCTGTTACTGACTCCACTCTGTTACCGACTCCACTCTGCTACAGACTCCACTCTGCTACCGACTCCACTCTGTTACTGACTCCACTCTGCTACTGACTCCACTCTGCTACTGACTCCACTCTGCTACTGACTCCACTCTGTTACCGACTCCACTCTGTTACCTACTGACTCCACTCTGCTACCGACTCCACTCTGTTACTGACTCCACTCTGTTACCTACTGACTCCACTCTGCTACCGACTCCACTCTGCTACAGACTCCACTCTGCTACCGACTCCACTCTGTTACCGACTCCACTCTGCTACTGACTCCACTCTGTTACCGACTCCACTCTGTTACCTACTGACTCCACTCTGTTACCGACTCCACTCTGCTACTGACTCCACTCTGTTACCTACTGACTCCACTCTGCTACCTACTGACTCCACTCTGCTACTGACTCCACTCTGTTACCGACTCCACTCTGTTACCTACTGACTCCACTCTGCTACCTACTGACTCCACTCTGTTACCGACTCCACTCTGTTACCGACTCCACTCTGTTACCTACTGACTCCACTCTGCTACCTACTGACTCCACTCTGCTACCTACTGACTCCACTCTGCTACCTACTGACTCCACTCTGCTACTGACTCCACTCTGCTACTGACTCCACTCTGCTACTGACTCCACTCTGCTACTGACTCCACTCTGTTACCGACTCCACTCTGCTACTGACTCCACTCTGTTACCGACTCCACTCTGCTACTGACTCCACTCTGTTACCGACTCCACTCTGCTACAGACTCCACTCTGTTACCGACTCCACTCTGTTACCGACTCCACTCTGTTACCTACCGACTCCACTCTGTTACCTACTGACTCCACTCTGTTACCGACTCCACTCTGTTACCGACTCCACTCTGTTACCTACCGACTCCACTCTGCTACCTACTGACTCCACTCTGTTACCGACTCCACTCTGCTACAGACTCCACTCTGTTACCGACTCCACTCTGTTACCGACTCCACTCTGTTACCTACAGACTCCACTCTGCTACCGACTCCACTCTGCTACGGACTCCACTCTGCTACCGACTCCACTCTGCTACCTACTGACTCCACTCTGTTACCGACTCCACTCTGCTACCGACTCCACTCTGTTACCGACTCCACTCTGCTACCGACTCCACTCTGTTACCGACTCCACTCTGCTACCGACTCCACTCTGTTACTGACTCCACTCTGCTACCGACTCCACTCTGCTACCGACTCCACTCTCTTACCGACTCCACTCTGCTACTGACTCCACTCTGTTACTGACTCCACTCTGTTACTGACTCCACTCTGCTACCGACTCCACTCTGCTACCGACTCCACTCTGTTACTGACTCCACTCTGTTACTGACTCCACTCTGCTACCGACTCCACTCTGTTACCGACTCCACTCTGCTACAGACTCCACTCTGTTACCGACTCCACTCTGCTACCGACTCCACTCTGTTACCGACTCCACTCTGCTACCGACTCCACTCTGTTACTGACTCCACTCTGTTACTGACTCCACTCTGCTACCGACTCCACTCTGTTACCGACTCCACTCTGCTACCGACTCCACTCTGCTACTGACTCCACTCTGTTACTGACTCCACTCTGCTACAGACTCCACTCTGCTACCGACTCCACTCTGCTACTGACTCCACTCTGTTACTGACTCCACTCTGCTACCGACTCCACTCTGCTACCGACTCCACTCTGCTACCGACTCCACTCTGTTACCGACTCCACTCTGCTACAGACTCCACTCTGCTACCGACTCCACTCTGCTACTGACTCCACTCTGTTACTGACTCCACTCTGCTACCGACTCCACTCTGCTACTGACTCCACTCTGTTACCTACTGACTCCACTCTGCTACCGACTCCACTCTGTTACCGACTCCACTCTGCTACCGACTCCACTCTGTTACCGACTCCACTCTGCTACTGACTCCACTCTGTTACCTACTGACTCCACTCTGTTACCGACTCCACTCTGTTACCTACTGACTCCACTCTGTTACCTACTGACTCCACTCTGCTACTGACTCCACTCTGTTACCTACTGACTCCACTCTGCTACCGACTCCACTCTGTTACCGACTCCACTCTGCTACCGACTCCACTCTGCTACCGACTCCACTCTGCTACCGACTCCACTCTGTTACTGACTCCACTCTGTTACCTACTGACTCCACTCTGTTACTGACTCCACTCTGTTACCTACCGACTCCACTCTGCTACCGACTCCACTCTGCTACTGACTCCACTCTGCTACCGACTCAACTCTGCTACCGACTCCACTCTGTTACCTACCGACTCCACTCTGCTACCGACTCCACTCTGCTACTGACTCCACTCTGTTACCGACTCCACTCTGTTACCGACTCCACTCTGCTACCAACTCCACTCTGCTACCGACTCCACTCTGTTACTGACTCCACTCTGTTACCTACCGACTCCACTCTGTTACCGACTCCACTCTGCTACCGACTCCACTCTGTTACTGACTCCACTCTGTTACCTACTGACTCCACTCTGCTACCGACTCCACTCTGCTACTGACTCCACTCTGCTACCTACTGACTCCACTCTGCTACTGACTCCACTCACGGTGTACTGATTGGGATCGTATGTCATTCATATTGGAGTTTTGATTTTCAAAAGTGTGTTTAACTAGGTGCAGTGATTGAAACTCCTCATGACGCACTAAAGCAGAACATGATGTGCTCTTCAAAGGTCCCATCCTTGTAGGTGGTCTACATTTAGTTCCTGTATAACAACCATGGTCAGAAATAGCCTGTCTTCTCTGTTTTTTTTATAGCTAAAGCAGACAATAGTGTTGATCTAGATGTGGTTGTGTATTTCTCCTTGTTGCAGTGTACTGCTTGTATCGAAAGAGGCCACACACACACTATAAACATACTTATGCGAGGGAAACAGCAGACTGAGGGACACGAGCACATTTTCACATGTCTGCACATGAACGACGAAGAAAAATGTAGACCTCCTCCTCTTCCTCTTCTTCTTCGTCCATTTAGAAAGAAGTGTCCCTGGAGAGGACCGGGGGAGGAAGGAGGAGGAGGAGGAGGAGGAGGAGGGGCAGACTGTTTGCTCTTCACTCCTCTCTGTTTAGTAGAAGGCTGTAGTAGGGTGTAGGGTTTAAGTACTTCTCTCAGTAGAAGGCTGTAGTAGGGTGTAGGGTGTAAGTACTTCTCTCAGTAGAAGGCTGTAGTAGGGTGTAGGGTGTAGGGTGTAAGTACTTCTCTCAGTAGAAGGCTGTAGTAGGGTGTAGGGTGTAAGTACTTCTCTCAGTTCTCTCAGTAGAAGGCTGTAGTAGGGTGTAGGGTGTAGGGTTTAAGTACTTCTCTCAGTAGAAGGCTGTAGTAGGGTGTAGAGTGTAGGGTGTAAGTACTTCTCTCAGTAGAAGGCTAGTAGGGTGTAGGGTGTAGGGTGTAGGGTGTAAGTACTTCTCTCAGTAGAAGGCTGTAGTAGGGTGTAGGGTGTAAGTACTTCTCTCAGTAGAAGGCTGTAGTAGGGTGTAGGGTGTAAGTACTTCTCTCAGTAGAAGGCTGTAGTAGGGTGTAGGGTGTAATATGTAGGGTTTAGGGTGTAGGGTGTAAGGTGTAAGGTGTAGGGTGTAAGGTGTAAGATGTAGTGTGTAGGGTGTAAGGTGTAGTGTGTAGGGTGTAAGGTGTAGGGTGTAGGGTGGAAGGTGTAGGGTGGAAGGTGTAGGGTGGAAGGTGTAGGGTGTAAGGTGCAGGGTGTAGGGTGTAATATGTAAGGTTTAGGGTGTAGGGTGTAAGGTGTAAGGTGTAGAGTGTAGGGTGTAAGGTGTAAGATGTAGTGTGTAGGGTGTAAGGTGTAGTGTGTAGGGTGTAAGGTGTAAGGTGTAGGGTGTAAGGTGTAGGGTGGAAGGTGTAGGGTGGAAGGTGTAGGGTGTAGGGTGTAGGGTGTAAGGTGTAGGGTGTAGGGTGTAAGATGTAGGGTGTAAGGTGTAGGGTGTAGGGTGTAAGGTGTAGGGTGTAGGGTGTAAGGCGTAGGGTGTAAGGTGTAGGGTGTTAGGTGTAGGGTGTAGGGTGTAAGGTGTAGGGTGTAAGGTGTAGGGTGTTAGGTGTAGGGTGTTAGGTGTAGGGTGTTAGGTGTAGGGTGTTAGGTGTAGGGTGTTAGGTGTAGGGTGTTAGGTGTAGGGTGTTAGGTGTAGGGTGTAAGGTGTAGGGTGTTAGGTGTAGGGTGTTAGGTGTAGGGTGTAAGTAGGGTGACTGTTATATGACTTGTTTATATCACAAGGCTCCAAAATGTGTTTGTGGCGTCATGTACCACAGTGTTTTTTTAAAGATCAAAAGAGTTTTCCCTCTTGTCTGTTTATCACACGGTGCACAGCGATATGTTCAGCACAGCCTTCGGAGGATAACTTACATGAGGACACTCAATACCACCACACATTTTAAAAACTGGATCGTTGTTTTTGATTTTGAAGTGTTGAGATCATGACGAGGTTCACCCGTAATAAAAGTAAACCTACACATTTGGAAAACACTTTGACGTATTGGGAGTATATATAAGGCTATAAGTATATATATATATATATATATATATATATATATATATATATATATATATATATGAGGCTATATAACAATGACCATAACTATGGCTTCCCTTCAGAAGATCCACATAAAATGTATATTTTCAAACCCCAAAGTTGTTGTGACATTCAGACCCCTTGACTTTATCCACATTTTGATTTTATTAAAGCCTAAAATGGATTCACACAATACCCCATAATTACAAAGTGAATACAGGTTTTTGAGAATTTTTGCAAATGTAAAAAAAAAAGTAAAACAGAAATACCTGATTTACATAAGTATTCAGACTCTTTGCTATTAGACTCGACATTGAGCTCAGGTGCATCCTGTTTCCATTGATCATCTTTGAGATGTTTCTTCAACTTGATTGGAGTCCACCTGTAAATTCAATTGATTGGACATGATTTGGAAAGGCACACACCTGTCTATAAAAGGTCCCACAGTTGACAGCGGATGTCAGAGCAAAAATCCAAGCCACGAGGTTGAAGGAATTGTCTGTAGAGCTCCGAGACGACAGGTTTGTGTCGAGGCACAGATCTGGGGAAGGCTACCAAAACATTTCTGCAGCACTGAAGATCCCCAAGAACACAGTGGCCTCCATCATTCTTACATGGAAGAAGTTTAGAACCACCAAGACCCTTCCTAGAGCTGGCTGCCTGCCCAAACTGAGCAATTGGGGGGGAAGGGCCTTGGTCAGGGAGGTGACCAAGAACCAGATGGTCACTCTGACAGAGCTCTAGAGTTCATTTGTGGAGATGGGAGAAACTTCAAGGAAAACCATCTCTGCAGCACTCCACCAATCAGGCCTTTATGATAAAGTGGTCAGACGGAAGACACTCCTCAGTAAAAGACACATGACAACCCACTCTGGTCTCATGAAACCAAGATTGAACTCTTTGGCCTGAATGCGAAGTGTCACGTCTAGAGGAAACCTGACACCATCCCTATGGTGAAGCATGGCGGTGGCAGCATCATGCTGTGAGGATGTTTATCAGCGGCAGGGACTGGGAGACTAGTCAGGATCAAAGGAAAGATGAACAGAGCAAGGCACAGAGAGATACTTGATGAAAACCTGCTCCAGAGTGCTCAGGACCTCAGACTGGGGCGAAGGTTCACCTTCCAACAGGACAATGACCCAGAGACCACTCCTCAGTAAAAGGCACATGACAGCCTGCTTGGAGTTTTCCAAAAGGCACCTAAAGGATTCTCAGACCATGAGAAACAAAATTCTCTGGTCTCATGAAACCAAGATTGAACTCTTTGGCCTGAATGCCAAGCGTCACTTCTGGAGGAAACCTGGCACCATCCCTACGGTGAAGCATGGTGGTGGCAGCATGGAGACTGGGAGACTAGTCAGGATCGAGGCAAATATGAGCAAAGTACAAAGACATCATTGATGCAAACCTGCTCCAGAGCGCTCAGAACCTCAGACTGGAGCGAAGGTTCACCTACCAACAGGACTACAACACAAAGCACAATACAAGTTTCTGAATTTTCTTGAGTGGCCCAGCCAGAGCCCAGACTTGAACCCTATCAAACATCTCTGGAGAGCCCTGACAATAGCTGTGCAGCAATGCTCCCCATCCAACCTGACAGAGCTTGAGAGGATCTGCAGAGAAGAATGGGAGAAACTCCTCAAATACAGGTGTGCCAAGCTTGTAGCGTGATACCCAAGAAGACTCGAGGCTGTAATCGCTGTCAAAGGTTCTTCAACAAAGTACTGAGTAAATGGTCTGAATACTTATGTAAATGTGATATCAGCTAAAATGCCATTATGGGGTATTGTGATGTCATTATGGGGTATTGTGGTGTCATTATGGGGTATTGTGATGTCATTATGGGGTATTGTGGTGTCATTATGGGGTATTGTGATGTCATTATGGGCTATTGTGTGTATATTGATGAGGGGGAAATTAAAAAACTATATATATATTTTAGAATAAGGCTGTAACCTAACTAAAATGTGGAAAAAGTCAAGAGGTCTGAATACTTA
>NW_025750110.1:0-20780 GCF_021184085.1 Oncorhynchus gorbuscha | reverse complement strand
AGTATCAGGTAGAAAACATATTTATACACAGTTTGACGTTGAGGCCGTGATTCAATCCGATCGCAGGTAACAGGCACTGTTGCCTCATAGCCAGGATGAGACAGGTAGGGAGGTGAAGCCATGGCAACACAGGAATGACAAGGAAAAGGAACACATCTGAACAAATCTGATTGGTTGCTGGAAGAAGGAATGACTTCCTATTCTATCCATTACTGCAATGTCAGCTTGTCAATCGTGCCAGTTTCTGCTGTATCCTTGGACAAATGACTGACCACCCTCTCAGCTAACAGAGAGGATGTTTTTTTTTTAATCGGGTATTTTAATGGTATTGCTTCTGTGAGGAAAGAAAGAGAGCCTAAAGCCATATTGGAAGGGCAGTGGGAACAGCCCAGAACCAGTTTCCCAATGAATTATGGTTGACTGTTCACATAACCAGCAGGACCTACAGTTAATACAGCTGGCAATATAAAGGCAAGTTGCAATACACATCCTCATCTCTCTCTGTCTCTCTGTCTCTCTCTCTGTCTCTCTCTCTGTCTCTCTGTCTGTCTCTCTGTCTCTGTCTCTGTCTCTGTGTCTCTCTGTCTCTGTGTCTCTCTGTCTCTCTCTCTGTCTCTGTGTCTCTCTGTCTCTCTCTCTGTCTCTGTGTCTCTCTGTCTCTCTCTCTCTCTGTCTCTGTCTGTCTCTCTGTCTCTCTGTCTCTCTCTCTCTGTCTCTCTTTCTCTCTCTGTCTCTCTCTGTCTCTCTCTGTCTCTCTCTGTCTCTCTCTCTCTCTCTCTTTCTCTCTCTGTCTCTCTCTCTCTGTCTTTCTCTTTCTCTGTCTCTCTCTCTGTCTCTCTCTCTCTGCCTCTCTCTCTGTCTCTCTCTCTCTCTCTGTCTCTCTTTCTCTCTCTCTCTGTCTCTCTCTCTCTCTCTCTCTCTCTCTCTCTCTCTCTCTCTCTCTCTCTCTCTCTCTCTCTCTCTCAATTCAATTCAATTCAAGAGCTTTACTGGCATGGGAAACATGTGTTAACATTGCCAAAGCAAGTGAGGTAGATAATATATAAAGTGAAATAAACAATACAAATTTACAGTAAACATTACACATACAGAAGTTTCAAAACAATTACATTACAAATGTCATATTATATATAAACAGTGTTTTAACAATGTACAAATGGTTAAAGGACAGAAGATAAAATAAATAAGCATAAATATGGGTTGTATTTACAATGGTGTTTGTTCTTCACTGGTTGCCCTTTTCGTGGCAACAGGTCACAAATCTTGCTGCTGTGATGCACACTGTGAAATTTCACCCAGTAGATATGGGGAGTTTTATCAAAATTGGATTTGTTTTCAAATTCTTTGGCCGGATCTGCCATGTAATCTGAGGAAATATGTCTCTCTAATATGGTCATATATTGGGCAGGAGGTTAGGAAGTGCAGCTCCAGTTTCCACCTCATTTTGTGGGCAGTGAGCACATAGCCTGTCTTCTCTTAGGCCATGTCTGCCTACGGCGGCCTTTCTCAATAGCAAGGCTATGCTCACTGAGTCTGTACATAGTCAAAGCTTTCCTTAATTTTGGGTCAGTCACAGTGGTCAGGTATTCTGCCGCTGTGTACTCTCTGTGTAGGGCCAAATAGCATTCTAGTTTGCTCTGTTTTTTGTTAATTCTTTCCAATGTGTTAAGTAATTATCTTTTTGTTTTCTCATGATTTGTTTGGGTCTAATTGTGCTGTTGTCCTGGGGCTCTGTAGGGTGTGTTTGTGTATGTGAACAGAGCCCCAGGACCAGCTTGCTTAGGGGACTCTTCTCCAGGTTCATCTCTCTGTAGGTGATGGCTTTGTTATGGAAGGTTTGTGAATCGCTTCCTTTTAGGTGGTTGTAGAATTTAATGGCTCTTTTCTGGATTTTGATAATTAGTGGGTATCGGCCTAATTCTGCTCTGCATGCATTATTTGGTGTTTTACGGATGTACACGGATGATATTTTTGCAGAATTCTGCGTGCAGAGTCTCAATTTGGTGTTTGTCCCATTTTGTGAAGTCTTGGTTGGTGAGCGGACCCCAGACCTCACAACCATAAAGGGCAATGGGCTCTATGACTGATTCAAGTATTTATAGCCAAATCCTAATTGGTATGTTGAAATTTATGTTTCTTTTGATGGCATAGAATGCCCTTCTTGCCTTGTCTCTCAGATCGTTCACAGCTTTGTGGAAGTTAACTGTGGCGCTGATGTTTAGGCCAAGGTATGTATAGTTTTTGTGTGCTTTAGGGCAACAGTGTCTCGATGGAATTTGTATTTGTGGTCCTGGTGACTGGACCTTTTTTGGAACACCATTATTTTGGTCTTACTGAGATTTACTGTCAGGGCCCAGGTCTGACAGAATCTGTGCATAAGATATAGGTGCTGCTGTAGGCCCTCCTTGGTTGGTGACAGAAGCACCAGATCATCAGCAAACAGCAGACATTTGACTTCGGATTCTAGCAGGGGGAGGCCGGGTGCTGCAGACTTTTCTAGTGCCCGCGCCAATTCGTTGATATATATGTTGAAGAGGGTGGGGCTTAAGCTGCATCCCTGTCTAACCCCACGACCCTGTGTGAATATGTGTATATTCCACGGTAGATATTGGGGTCAAATTTGTCTCCACTTTTGTGGATTGGGGTGATCAGTCCTTGGTTCCAAATATTGTGGAATATGCCAGAGCTAAGTATGATGTTAAAGAGTTTTAGTATAGCCAATTGGAATTTGTTGTCTGTATATTTGATCATTTCATTGAGGATACCATCAACACCACAGGCCTTTTTGGGTTGGAGGGTTTTTATTTTGTCCTGTAACTCATTCAATGTAATTGGAGAATCCAGTGGGTTCTGGTAGTCTTTAATAGTTGATTCTAAGATCTGTATTTGATCACGTATGTGTTTTGGCTCTTTGTTCTTTGTTATAGAGCCCAAAAAATTGGAGAAGTGGTTTACCCATACATCACCATTTGGATAGATAATTATTCGTGTTGTTGTTTTTTTGTTTTAGTGTTTTCCAATTTTCCCAGAAGTGGTTAGAGTCTATGATTCTTCAATTACATTAGGCTGATTTCTGACATGCTGTTCCTTCTTTTCCGTAGTGTATTTCTGTATTGTTTTAGTGGCATAGGTCTGATCTGAGGGGGCCTAAATGGGGTGTGGGCATGGTTGATGGGGGTGTTGATTGGTTGGGGTGGGGGTGTGGATGTGTCTGGGTGTACTGTGGTCTGGATGTAATTCCTCTTGGCGTGGGTCCTCTATGTGTAGGTCCGTTGGGGTGAGGAGGTCCCTGCACATCTGGAAGGGTGTCTCGCTGGTCTGGGTGGGGTGTCTATTGATCTGTTGCTCCTGTGTGAAGTGTTGGGGATACGTTTGAGAGCGATGTCCTTTAGAGTTCGGGCAAGGTGGGCACTGCTTCCTTGTAAGTGGACCTGGTCATAGGGCTGTTCAAGTCAGGGTGGGTGGTGGGCCAGGAAAACGTTTGGTTTGAGGCACAGTCATGAAATACTTGCATTTACCAGCTGTATTGTGGCGGGGTGGAAGTCTTTTCGTGGTAGCAGGGTGGAGATAACCACTTGTGCGTTGGGGAAAGTAGAAGAAGCCTTTTCAATCACTCCCTTCAGTGCTGTGGCCACTCTTTCCTGCTGTGCTCACAGGTCATTTGTGCCTGTGTGTATTATTATGTGGCTGGGTGAGCCTAGTTTGGCCTCAGACAGAAGGTCTAGGGCGCACTGGGTGTTTGGACACCAGAGTTTAGATACACTGTGTTTGGGGAAAAGTTGTTTTCTTCTATATATTTCCATTTGAGTCCATAAGTAGTACAATCTGTGTCTTGTGTTTGTCCTCAGTGGGTGTGGGGGTTGTCAGAAGGGCTATCAGGGTGGCTGACAGGGGTGCTCAGGGGGTGAGAGCCTCTGGGCTTGGGGTTCTTCATTGTCTGTTCTGCTGTGATGTCGACTCTATGGTCAGGGTCTGGTGTTGACTGTTCTGCTGTGGTGTCGAGACTTTTGTTGGGTGCTGAGGTGGGCTGTTCTGCTGGCTTCTCTGTGGGGTGGCCACCTCTCTGAGTGAGTTGTTCTCTGTCACACACCGTCCCCCTCAACCTCTCCTCCGTCCCCCTCAACCTCCCCTCCACCAGCAGTCTGATACTCTCCTCTAGTGCTCTGTTCTGCTCCTCTTTCTCCTGTTGTATTTGTCTCACCACAGTCCAAAGTGCAGATATGTCTCTGTCCACCTCCAGCTCTCCGGGTCTGGTTAAGGGGCTGTTGTTGTGCTGGACTGTTCTCTGGGTCTGTGCTGACTGAAGTGTAATCACCTGCTGTTCCAGCTCCACCTGCCTTATCTCCAGCTGGGTGAATTTGTCCTTCATTTCAATGAGGGAGTGGTAATCTGTGCTGAGAGGTTGACTCTCCGCTGGGGTTGCTCGCCTGTGGGGTTACATAATGAAGAGGTCTGGTCTGACCCGCTCGGTGTGGGGGTATCTTTATCAAGGGAGAGCTTCTCCTGCTGGGCTAATTCTTTGATTAGGGGAAAGTCCAGCTGAAACTGTTTGGGGTTACTCTGTACCATTACTGTTCCGGACTTATAGATATTTATATTACTTGACTCAGAGTCCTCGTTATCAAGTATTCTGAGTTTCCACCCCTCGTTACCCCCCCTCTCTTAACAAGGGGGTAGTGTGCTAATATAGCACTGTGCCATGCCAGGGGATGGTTTGTGTGGAAGATAAGGTCGCTGATGTTCCCATTTTTGTAATAGTCAGCAAAAAGTGTCTCTTGATTTTCCATAAGGAGCTTCATTTTGTAATCTTTTCTAGCCTTATCATTCTTTACATGCAAAGGGTACTGCATTTTAATTACCTCTGAACAGCGGGAGGGAGCTTCTAAGACCTCTCCATTTGGTTGGGGTAGACTGTGTGACTCTCCTGCCATTGTTGGGCTAATGGGTTTTTGACACCTCTCACTTGACACATCAGTGCTAGTTGAAGCTGTATCAAGCTTGGCAGAATTATGTTAGAATTCAGTCCTTATAAAGTAATGTTGTGTATTTTTCTTCTTGGCTTTTGGAGATACAATATAGTTTCAGAATAAGCATTACTGTCACGTTCTGACCATTATTTCCTTTGTTTTGTCATTATTTAGTATGGTCAGGGCGTGAATTGGGTGGGCAGTCTATGTTTGTTTTTCTATGTTTTGGGGTATTTCTATGTTTCGGCCTAGTATGGTTCTCAATCAGAGGCAGGTGTCATTAGTTGTCTCTGATTGAGAATCATACTTAGGTAGCCTGGGTTTCACTGTGTGTTTGTGGGTGATTGTTCCTGTCTCTGTGTTTTGCACCAGATAGGACTGTTTTTGGTTTTCCACGTTTATTGTTTTGTAGTGTTCATGTTTATCTGTTTTTATTAAACATGAATCAATATAACCACGCTGCGTTTTGGTCCTCCTCTACTTCACCACAGGAAAACCCTTACAGAATCATCCACCAACCAAGGACCAAGCGGCGTGGTAAACAGAGGCAACAGCAGCAGCAGGAGAAGCGACAGGTGCAGCAGGAGCAACAGCAGCAGCAGCAAAGGCCGCAGCAGGAGCAGCAGCAGCAGTGGGATAGGCTGCACTATTTGGAGGAATGGACATGGGAGGAAGAATTGGAAGGTAAAGGACCCTGGGCACAGCCTGGAGAATATCGCCGCCCCAAAGAAGAGCTGGAGGCGGGGAAAGGCGGAGAGGCGCTGGTATGAGGAGGCAGCACGGCGGCGTGGATGGAAGCCTGAGAGTCAGCCCCAAAAATGTATTGGGGGCGGAACACAGGAAGTGTGGTGAAGCCAGATAGGAGACCTGCGCCAACTTCCTTTGCTTACAGCTCCGTGTATCGGGGCTGGACCATGAGCCCGGGCAGGCTCCCGTGTTATGCTGTGAAGTGCACGGTGTCCCCAGTGCGTACTGGCAGGGGAGCCCGGGACCAGTGCGGGTACATGGGGCAGGCCTCGGTGCTCAGCTCCAGTGTGCATCGGTCCGGGCTCCATGCACCAGCCTCCAGTGGACATCGAGCCAGGTGCCATCCGGCTCATCCTTACAGAAGCCGGCTCTCCAGCGCATCTGGTCTCCAGTGCGTCTCCCGCCTCCAGCGCTGCCGGCTTACCTCCTCTCCCCAGCGGAGTCTGCGCACGGTGTCCCCGGTTCGCCTGCAGCCCAGTGCCAGAGCTATTCCACCTCGCCGTACTGGCAGGGAGACCGGGACCATTCAACCGGGTAGGTTGGGCAGCGCTCGGTGCTCAAAGCTCCAGTGCGCCTGCACCGGTCTATCCGTCACCACCTCCCAGTCACCAGGGCCTCCAGTGGCCAGGGGCCGCCCGCTCAGCCCAGAGCCCCTGCCCTCAGCCCAGAGGCCCTGCCCCTCAGCCAAGAGGCTCATCCTTACAGAGGCTCCTGCCAGAGGCGCCAGAGCCCCTCAGCCCAGAGGCGCCAGAGCCTTCCTCCTCTCCAGCTGCTGTCCGAGCTTCTCCACCTCTCCAGGGCTGCCAGTGACCTTCCTCCTCTCCAGCGCAGCCGGAGTCTCCGCGCCTGTTCGGGCGCTGACAGAGCTCCCAGACCCTCCCCAGTTCCAGAGGCCGTAGTGCCAGAGTTCTGACCATTATTTCCTCAGTTGGTAGGGCGTGCATGGCAGTCTTGTAACGCCAGGGTAGTGGGTTCGATCCCCGGGACCACCCATACAGGTGATGTAGTAGAATGTATGCACACATGACTGTAACCTGGGTTTTCAAGTGTGCTTTGGATAAAAGCGTCTGCTAAATGGCATATATTATATTATTATTATTATATATTACTCAGTCCAGCGCTGTCAGAGCCTTCCTCTCCAGCGTTGCCGGAGCTTCCCGTCTGCCCAGCGCCGCCAGTGCCGCCAGTGCCGCCAGTCTGCCCAGCGCCACCAGCGCCGCCAGTCTGCCCAGCGCCGCCAGTCAGCCAGGGGCCGCCAGTCAGCCAGGGGCCGCCAGTGCCGCTCAGCCCAGAGCCCCTGCCCCTCAGCCAAGAGCCCCTGCCCCTCAGCCAAGAGCCCCTACCCCTCAGCCAAGAGCCCCTCAGCCCAGAGGCGCCAGAGCCCCTCAGCCCAGAGGCGCCTCTCTCTCTGTCTCTCTGTCTCTGTCTCTCTCTGTCTGTCTCTGTCTCTCTCTCACTCTCTGTCTCTCTGTCTCTCTCTCTGTCTCTCTCTCTGTCTCTCTGTCTCTGTCTCTCTCTCTCTGTCTCTCTCTCACTCTCTGTCTCTCTCACATAAACCGTGGGCTTCGGAAGAGAAGGAATCATTCTTTGACCACCCACTTTCTGCATTCATTTACTGTTAGTAATTATTCACTGTTGGTTTAAATGATCTTCCTCTGTTTTCTTCTCTTCTCACAAGCATATATATATATATATATACTGTACGTGATTTGGGGGAATATCAATATTGTGTGAGTGATTTAACCTTTCTAAACTGCACAATTAAAGAGTCTTACTTTAAAAAATACATGTAATAATACTTAACTAGGCCGGTCAATTAAGAGCAAATTCTTACTTACATTGATGACCTACCAGGGAACAGTGGGTTAAAACTGCCTTGTTCAAGAGCAGAACGACAGATTTATACATTCTCAGCTCAGGGATTTGATCTAGCAATCTTTGGTTACTGACCCAACGCTCTAACCACTAGGCTACCTGCCTCTAACCACTAGGCTACCTGCCTCTAACCACTAGGCTACCTGCCTTTAACCACTAGGCTACCCTGCCTCTAACCCCTAGGCCACCTGCCTCTAACCACTAGGCTACCTGCCTCTAACCACTAGGCTACCTGCCTCTAACCACTAGGCTACCTGCCTCTAACCACTAGGCTACCTGCCTTTAACCACTAGGCTACCCTGCCTCTAACCACTAGGCTACCTGCCTCTAACCACTAGGCTACCTGCCTCTAACCCACTGCTAGCTACCAACCACCTAGGCTACCATGCCTCTAACCACTAGGCTGCCTGCTACCACCTGCCTCTAACCACTAGGCTACCATGCCTCTAACCACTAGGCTACCTGCCTCTAACCACTAGGCTGCCCTGCCTCTAACCACTAGGTTAACCACTAGGCTCCCTGCCTCTAACCACTAGGTTACCCTGCCTCTAACCACTAGGTTACCCTGCCTCGAACCACTAGGCTACCCTGCCTCTAACCACTAGGCTCCCTGCCTCTAACCACTAGGCTACCCTGCCTCTAACCACTAGGCTACCTGTCTCTAATCACTAGGCTACCTGTCTCTAACCACTAGGCTACCTGTCTCTAACCACTAGGCTGCCTCTAACCACTAGGCTACCTGCCTCTAACCACTAGGTTACCCTGTCCCTAACCACTAGGTTACCCTGCCTCTAACCACTAGGCTACCTGCCTCTAACCACTAGGCTACCCTGCCTCTAACCATTTTCCACTGTTTTGGCCATTTTCAGTGTTTTGTGGTGAAAAACCGAATGGGTCAAGGATAACACATCAACCCTCTGAGGTGTAGACAGACAGGCTTCTAAAGATAGAAATGTTTCAACAAGTAATGTTTTTGTGTGAAGCTTGTATTCAATTGCCCCTCCCTGTAGCGCTCAATCCCCCCGTCACAAGAGGAGAGGCTGATTTAAGAGGAAATGGTCAACCATGTTATTGTCAACCCTGTTACTGTTAACCCTGTTTCTGTCAACCCTGTTACTGTCAAACCTGTTACTGTGTTACAGTCAACCCTGTTACTGTGTTACAGTCAACCCTGTTACAGTCAACCCTGTTACTGTCAACCCTCTTATTCTCAACCCTGTTACTGTGTTACAGTCAACCCTGTTACTGTGTTACAGTCAAACCTGTTACTGTGTTACAGTCAACCCTGTTACTGTCAACCCTGTTTCTGTCAACCATGTTACTGTGTTACAGTCAAACCTGTTACTGTGTTACAGTCAAACCTGTTACTGTTCAAACCTGTTACTGTCAACCCTGTTTCTGTCAACCATGTTGCTGTCAACCCTGTTACTGTCAACCCTGTTGATGTCAAACCTGTTTACTGTCAACCCTGTTACAGTCAACCCTGTTACTGTCAACCCCTGTTACAGTCAACCCTGTTGATGTCAACCCTGTTGATGTCAACCCTGTTACAGTCAACCCTGTTGATGTCAACCTGTTATGGTCACCCCTGTTATGGTCAACCCTGTTGATGTCAACCCTGTTTCTGTCAACCCTGTTACAGTCAACCCCGTTGATGTCAACCCTGTTACAGTCAACCCTGTTACTGTCAACCCTGTTGATGTCAACCCTGTTACAGTCAACCCTGTTACAGTCAACCCTGTTACTGTCAACCCTGTTACTGTCAACCCTGTTACAGTCAACCCTGTTGATGTCAACCCTGTTACAGTCAACCCTGTTACAGTCAACCCTGTTACTGTCAACCCTGTTACTGTCAACCCTGTTACAGTCAACCCTGTTACAGTCAACCCTGTTGATGTCAACCTGTTACTGTCAACCCTGTTACAGTCAACCCTGTTACTGTCAACCCTGTTACAGTCAACCCTGTTACAGTCAACCCTGTTACAGTCAACCCTGTTACTGTCAACCCTGTTACAGTCAAGCCTATTACTTTATTTGGCACTTGATGGGCACTTTAGATTGTAATTTTTTGTTTAACCCCTGAGATGGGAAAACATGTTTTTTTATGAAGTTGAACATCAGGTATTTATGACAGAATGAGGTGAAATAAGACGTTACACTACGGGGGGGCAGAGTTACACTACGGGGGGCAGAGTTACACTACGGGGGGGGGCAGAGTTACACTACGGGGGGGGCAGAGTTACACTAAGGGGGGGGGGCAGAGTTACACTACGGGGTGGGGGGGCAGAGTTACACTACGGGGGGGGGGCAGAGTTACACTACGGGGGGGGGCAGAGTTACACTACGGGGGTACGGGGGGGCAGAGTTACACTATGGGGGGGGGGCAGAGTTACACTACGGGGGGGGCAGAGTTACACTACGGGGGGGCAGAGTTACACTACGGGGTGGGGGGCAGAGTTACACTATGGGGGGGCAGAGTTACACTACGGGGGGCAGAGTTACACTACGGGGGGCAGAGTTACACTACGGGGGGTGGGGGGGCAGAGTTACACTACGGGGGGGGACAGAGTTACACTACGGGGGGGGGGACAGAGTTACACTACGGGGTGGGGGGACAGAGTTACACTACGGGGGGGGGGGCAGAGTTACACTACGGGTGTTAATTTGGAGGAACGACCCTACTGAGTTTGATGACTTCTGTCCTTCCGTCACTTCTGTCCTCCTCTCAGAGTGTTGCATAAGGACAATCAAACAACATTAAAATCCTCTAACTTCTCAAAACATTGCATATTGATTGACACTGTCACGTGCTCCTCGTTGCATATTGATTGACACTGTCACGTGCTCCTCGTTGCATATTGATTGACACTGTCACGTGCTCCTCGTTGCGTGTCTTTGAGCTCACAGTAATTTCACATGTTCAAGATTCCCATCGCTGTTCGTTAGGATTCTGTTGTGATTCTAACAGACAGAAGCATCAGTCATTTAGTACAGAGATAAAATGGTTAAGATGATTTGGGGACTAAAAGGTAATTATAGTAATAGAGAAATGCTGCCATTTTAACTGAAAATGACGTTGGTTGGCTAAAGAGTCAACTTGCATAAGATCCCTGGAGAAGAAATATCCTGCACCGTGTTTTCTATATTGATGATTGAAGTGTTAAAGCAACAATACAAGTATCGTTGCAAAACAGGTACTTTTAATAAAGACTGCCGTACATTGTGATGCAGGTATCTATCTTTGAAGAGGTGTTTTGTGATTTAATTATCTTTGATGTCATCTCAGACGTGTTCCACAAGATGTGACTGACAGGTTAATTACAGCACCGTCAAGAAACCAACTCAGTGGTCTGTGGAAGGTGAGTCAGAGACTAGAGAGTTGTCACAGGAAAATGGTCTGTTGTAACACATATTTCTAAATGTCTTTGTGCATGGAGATGAATAGAGGTCATTTATTAACTTCCTGAAACACTAGATTGACTGGGGGGGGTTGGGGGGCGGACAGAAAGGACCTCTGAGTTACAGAATACCAAAATGAAAAGATGAGAGAGGGAAAGAGGGTGGAAGAGAAGGAAAAGGAGAAAAATTGCGAGATGAGAGAGAGAGTGAGCACGAGACAGGAGAGAGAGAGGAGAGAAGAGAGAGGAAAGAGAGAGAGTGAGAGAGAAAAAGATGAGAGAGATGAGAGAGAGGGAGTGAGTGAGTGAGTGAGAGGAGAAAGAGAGAGATGAGAGAGAGGGACAGGCAGGGAGAAAGAGAGGGAGAGAGAGAGAGAGAGATAGAAGAGGAGAGAGGAGAGGAGAAAGAGAGGGAGAGAGAAAGAGATACAAGAGGAGAGATGAGAGGAGAGGAGATATGTATGTGGTCGCTCTCGTGGGCTAATTATTAATTTGCTAGGCGGCGGCCGGTCACGGCTCGCCATCGTGAGTAAAGACAGGACTAATCTACTGGCAAATGAAACAAGAGACGCTGTCAGGCTTCCAGTCCCCTCCAAGCTCCTAGTGCGTTAGAGCAGAGAGAGCAGAGAGAGCAGGAAGGAGCGTGTGTGAGTACCCTGACACAGGATGATAAAACTCTCTCACTCTCTCTGTCCTCTCTGTCCTCTCTGTCCTCACTCTTCTCCCCTCTCGCTCAATTCAATTTCAATTCAAGGGGCTTTATTGTCATGGGAAACATATGTTAACATCACCAAAGCAAGTAAAGTAGATCATATTCAAAAGTGTAATATACAATACAAATGAACAGTAAATATTACACATACAGAAGTTTCAAAACAATAAAGACATTACAAATGTCATATTATGTATATATACAGTGTACAAATGGTTAAAGTACACAAGGGAAAATAAATAAACATAAATATGGGTTGTATTTACAATGGTGTTTGTTCTTCACTGGTTGCCCTTTTCTCGTGGCAACAGGTCACACATCTTGCTGCTGTGATGGCACACTGTGGAATTTCACCCAGTAGATATGGGAGTTTATCAAAATTGGGTTTGTTTTGGAATTCTTTGTGGATCTGTGTAATCTGAGGGAAATATGTCTCTCTAATATGGTCATACATTGGGCAGGAGGTTAGGAAGTGCAGCTCAGTTTCCACCTCATTTTGTGTGCAGTGAGCACATAGCCTGTCTTCTCTTGAGAGCCAGGTCTGCCTACGGCGGCCTTTCTCAATAGCAAGGCTATGCTCACTGAGTCTGTACATATTCAAAGCTTTCCTTAAGTTTGAGTCAGTCACAGTGGTCAGGTATTCTGCTACTGTGTACTCTCTGTTTAGGGTCAGTCACAGTGGTCAGGTATTCTGCCACTGTGTTCTCTCTGTTTAGGGCCAGTCACAGTGGTCAGGTATTCTGCTACTGTGTACTCTCTGTTTAGGGTCAGTCACAGTGGTCAGGTATTCTGCCACTATGTACTCTCTGTTTAGGGTCAGTCACAGTGGTCAGGTATTCTGCCACTATGTACTCTCTGTTTAGGGTCAGTCACAGTGCCACTATGTACTCTCTGTTTAGGGTCAGTCATAGTGGTCAGGTATTCTGCCACTGTGTATTCTCTGTTTAGGGCCAAATAGCATTCTAGTTTTCTCTGTTTCTTTTCAATGTGTCATGCAATTATTGATTTCTCATGATTTGGTTGGGTCTAATTGTGCTGCTGTCCTGTTTGCGTTTGTGTTTGTGAACAGAGCCCCAGGACCAGCTTGCTTAGGGGACTCCAGGTTCATCTCTCTGTAGGTGATGGCTTTGTTATGGAAGGTTTGGGAATCGCTTCCTTTTAGGTGGTTGTAGAATTTAACGTCTCTTTTCTGGATTTTGATAAATAGCGGTTATCGGCTCATTCTGCTCTGCTTGCATTATTTGGCGTTTTACGTTGTACACTGAGGATATTTTTGCAGAATTCTCTCTCCTCTCAATTCATGTTCAATTTAGGGGCTTTATTGACATGGGAAACATATGTTAACAATGCCAAAGCAAGTGAAGTAGATAATAAACAAAAGTGAAATTAACAATAAAAATGAACAGTAAATATTACACTCACAGAAGTTCCAAAAGAATAGAGACATTACAAATGTCAAATCAGGAGGAGGGGGATGAAGAGGAGGAGGGGGATGAAGAGGAGGAGGGGATGAAGAGGAGGAGGTGGATGAAGAGGAGGAGGGGGATGAAGAGGAGGAGGGGGATGAAGAGGAGGAGGGGGATGAAGAGGAGGAGGGGGATGAAGAGGAGGAGGTGGATGAAGAGGAGGAGGGGGATGAAGAGGAGGGGGGGATGAAGAGGAGGAGGTGGATGAAGAGGAGGAGGGGATGAAGAGGAGGAGGGGGATGAAGAGGAGGAGGGGGATGAAGAGGAGGAGGTGGAGGAAGGAGGAGGAGGAGGGATGAAGAGGAGGAGGGGATGAAGAGGAGGAGGGGGATGAAGAGGAGGAGGGGGATGAAGAGGAGGAGGTGGATGAAGAGGAGGAGGGGGATGAAGAGGAGGAGGGGGATGAAGAGGAGGAGGGGGATGAAGAGGAGGAGGTGGAGGAGGAGGAGGAGGGGGGATGAAGAGGAGGAGGGGGATGAAGAGGAGGAGGGGGATGAAGAGGAGGAGGGGATGAAGAGGAGGAGGGGATGAAGAGGAGGAGGGGGATGAAGAGGAGGAGGGGGATGAAGAGGAGGAGGTGGAGGAAGAGGAGGAGGGGAGGAGAGGGGATGAAAGGAGGAGGATGAGGGGAGTTGGAGGAGGAGGTAGGAGGAGGGGATGAAGAGGAGGAGGGGAGGAGGAGGGGTAGGAGGAGGGGGATGAAGAGGAGAATGAGTTGGAGGAGGAGGGGGTAGGAGGAGGGGATGAAGAGGAGGAGTTGGAGGAGGAGGGGGAGGGGGATGAAGAGGAGGAGTTGGAGGAGGAGGGGGGGTAGGAGGAGGTTGAAGAGGAGGATGGAAGGGGGGAGGAGGGGGTAGGGAGGAGGGGGTAGAGGAGGGGGGGAGGGGGAGTTGGAGGAAGTAGGAGAGGGGATGAGGTGGAGGAGGAGGGGGTAGGAGAAGAGGAGTTGGAGGGGGTGAGGAGTGAAGATGAGGAGTTGGAGGAGGAGGGGGAGGAGAGGGGGATGAAGAGGAGGAGTTGGAGGAGGAGGGGGGTAGGAGAGGGGATGAAGAGGAGGAGTTGGAGGAGGAGGGGGATGAAGAGGAGGAGGATGGAGGAGTTGGAGGAGGAGGGGGTGAGAAGAGGAGGAGTTGGAGGAGGGGGATGAAGAGGAGAGGATGAGGAGGAGTTGGAGGAGGAGGGGGTAGGAGGAGGGGGATGAAGAGGAGGAGGGGGAGGAGGGGGTAGGAGGGAGAATGAAGAGGAGGAGTTGAAGAAAGGATGAGGAGAGGGGGATGAGGTGAAGGAGGAGGGGGATGAAGAGGAGGAGGATGAAGTGGGAGTTGGAGGAGGAGGGGGTAGGGGAGGGGGATGAAGAAGAGGGGAGGAGTTGGGGGAGAGGGGGTAGGAGGAGGGGGATGAAGAGGAGGAGTTGGAGGAGGAGGGGGTAGGGAGGAGGGGATAAGAGGAGGAGTTGGAGGAGAAAGGGGGAGGAGGAGGGGGATGAAGAGGAGGAGTTGGATGAGGAGAATGAGGGGGATGAAGAGGAGGAGTTGGGGAAGAGGGGGAGGAGGGGGATGAAGAAGAGGAGGAGGGGGTAGGAGGAGGGGGGAAAGGAGGAGTTGGAGGAGGAAGAAGAAAGAGGAGGGGATGAAGAGGAGGAGTTGGAGGAGGAGGGGGTAGGGAGGAGGGGATGAAGAGGGGAGTTGGAGGAGGAGGGGGTAGGAGGAGGGGGATGAAGAGGAGGAGTTGAGGGGAGGGGGTAGGAGGAGGGGGGATGGAGAATGAGGTGGAGGGGGATGAAGAGGGGGTAGGAGGGGGTAGGGAGGGGGTGAAGAGGGAGGAGTTGGGAGGAGGAGGAATGAGGTGGAGGAGGAGGAGGAGGAGGGGTGAAGAGGAGGAGTTGGATGAGGAGAATGAGGGTGGAGGAGGAGGTAGGAGGGAGGGGGATGAAGAGGAGGAGGTGGATGAGGAGAATGAGGTGGAGGAGGAGGGGGATGAAGAGGAGGAGTTGGATGAAGAGGAGGAGTTGAATGAGGAGGAGGGGGGTAGGAGGAGGGGGATGAAGAAGAGGAGGAGGTGGATGAGGAGAATGAGGTGGAGGAGGAGGGGGTAGGAGGAGGGGGATGAAGAGGAGGAGTTGGATGAAGAGGAGGAGTTGGATGAGGAGAATGAGTTGGAGGAGGACAGGAGGAGGGGATTTGATGAAGAGGAGGAGTTGGATGAGGAGAATGAGGTGGAGGAGGAGGGGGGTAGGAGGAGGGGGATGAAGAGGAGGAGCTGGATGAAGAGGAGGAGTTGGATGAGGAGTCAGTGACACGTAGGAGACTGAGGAGTTGGATGAGGAGAGAGGTGGAGGAGGGGGTAGGGGGTAGGAGGAGGGATTTCCTGAGGAGAATGAGGTGGAGGACAGGGGGTAGGAGGAGGGGGATGAAGAGGAGGAGTTGGATGAGGAACCAATGAAGACTCAGGAGGGGGATGAAGAGGAGGAGTTGAATGAGGAGAATGTCCACAGGGGGTGATGGAGGAGTTAGATGAAGAATGGTGGAGGAGGAGGGGGTCCTACAGGACCATGGATGAGGAGAATGAGGTGGACCAATAGGAAGGGGGATTGCTGAATGAGGAGAATGAGGTGGGAGGAGGAGGGGATGAAGAGGGGAGTTGAATAAAGGAGAACATGATGGACCAATGAAGAAGAGTTGATAAAAGAGGAGAAATCCTGGAGGAGGAAGGGGGCAGGGAAGAGGGGATGAAGGCCATGTGAGGAGAATGAGGTGGACCAATAGGAGGAGGGGATAAGAGGAGGAGTTGATGAGGAGAATAAAGGTGGAGGAGGAGGGGGTAGGAGGCCATGTCCGAGGAGGGATGAAGAGGAGGAGTTGGGGGGAGAAAGGGGATGAGGAGAAGAACTGTCTCTCCACTCTGAGGTGACACCGAGACAGGAATTTCTCTGCTCTAATTTGCTCTTTCTTGGCGGTTGAGCCAGACTTGATTCTGTCAGTGACACGTGAGACTGAGCTTGGCAGCAGAGACTGGAGAGGTAGGCCTTTTCCTGAGGCCATATCCACAGTATATGATGGACCAATGAAGACTGCTAGATCCTACAGGCCATGTCCACATGATGGACCAATGAAGACTGCTAGATCCTACAGACCATGTCGACAGGATGGACCAATGAAGGTTGCTAGATCCTACAGGCCATGTCCACATGATGGACCAATGAAGACTGCTAGATCCTACAGGCCATGTCCACATGATGGACCAATGAAGACTGCTAGATCCTACAGGCCATGTCCACATGATGGACCAATGAAGACTGCTAGATCCTACAGGCCATGTCCACATGATGGACCAATGAAGACTGCTAGATCCTACAGGCCATGTCCACATGATGGACCAATGAAGACTGCTAGATCCTACAGGCCAGTGATGATGGACCAATGAAGACTGCTAGGTCCTACAGACCATGTCCACATGATGGACCAATGAAGACTGCTAGATCCTACAGGCCATGTCCACATGATGGACCAATGAAGACTGCTAGATGCTACAGGCCATGTCCACATGATGGACCACGTACATACGATGTTAGCTTCCAGCTTCAGCAGACTGGACATCATCAGATATTCTGTTATGACCCAGTCAGGATGGAGCTTTACCTCTGGGGGCATCTACTCTGGGTCGTCTCCTCTGGGTCGTCTCCTCTGGGGCGTCTCCTCTGGGGCGTCTCCTCTGGGGCGTCTCCTCTGGGTCCTGGGCGTCTCCTCTGGGACGTCTCCTCTGGGGCGTCTCCTCTGGGTCCTGGGCCGTCTCCTCTGGGGCGTCTCCTCTGGGCCGTCTCCTCTGGGTCGTCTCCTGGGTCCTGGGCCGTTCCTCTGGGGCATCTCCTCTGGGCCGTCTCCTCTGGCGTCTCCTCTGGGCCGTCTCCTCTGGGGCGTCTCCTCTGGGTCCTGGGCCGTCTCCTCTGGGTCGTCTCCTCTGGGCCGTCTCCTCTGGGCCGTCTCCTCTGGGTCGTCTCCTCTGGGGCATCTCCTCTGGGTCCTGGGCCGTCTCCTCTGGGCGTCTCCTCTGGGGCGTCTCCTCTGGGTCCTGGGCCGTCTCCTCTGGGTCGTCTCCTCTGGGCCGTCTCCTCTGGGTCGTCTCCTCTGGGTCGTCTCCTGGGGCGTCTCCTCTGGGTCGTCTCCTCTGGGGCGTCTCCTCTGGGGCGTCTCCTCTGGGTCGTCTTCTCTGGGTCAGTCTCCTCTGGGGCGTCTCCTCTGGGTCGTCTCCTCTGGGTCGTCTCCTCTGGGGCGTCTCCTCTGGGTCGTCTCCTCTAGGTCGCCTCCTCTGGGCGTCTCCTCTAGGTTGTCTCCTCTGGGTCGTCTCCTCTGGGGCGTCTCCTCTGGGGCGTCTCCTCTGGGGAGTCTCCTCTGGGGCCTCTCCTCTAGGTCGTCTCCCCTGGGTTGTCTCCTCTGGGTCGTCTCCCTCTGGGTCGTCTCCTCTGGGGCATCTCATCTGGGTCTTCCTCTGGGTCGTCTCCTCTGGGGCCTGGGTTGTCTCCTCTGGGTCGTCTCCTCTGGGTTGTCTCCTCTGGGGCCTCTCCTCTGGGGCCTCTCCTCCGGGTTGTCTCCTCTGGGGCGTCTCCTCTGGGTTGTCTCCTCTGGGTCGTCTCCTCTGGGGCATCTCCTCTGGGTTTTTCCTCCTCTGGGTCGTCTCCTCTGGGGCCTGGGTTGTCTCCTCTGGGTCGTCTCCTCTGGGTTGTCTCCTCTGGGGCCTCTCCTCTGGGGCCTCTCCTCCGGGTTGTCTCCCTCTGGGTCGTCTCCTCTGGGTCGTCTCCCTGGGTCGTCTCCTCTGGGTCGTCTCCTCTGGGTCTTCTCCTCTGGGTCGTCTCCTCTGGGGCATCTCCTCTGGGGGTCTCCCTCTAGGTCCTAGGGCGTCTACTCTGGGGGCGTCTCCCTCTGGGTCCTCTCCTCCCTAGGTCGTCTCCCTGGGTTGTCTCTCTGGGTCGTCTCCTCTGGGTCGTCTCCTCTGGGGCGTCTCCTCTGGGCCGTCTCCTCTGGGGTCTCCTCTGGGTCCTGGGCCGTCTCCTCTGGGTCGTCTCCTCTGGGCCGTCTCCTCTGGGCCGTCTCCTCTGGGTCGTCTCCTCTGGGTTGTCTCTCTGGGGTATCTCCTCTGGGTCCTGGGCCGTCTCCTCTGGGGCGTCTCCTCTGGGGCGTCTCCTCTGGGTCCTGGGCCGTCTCCTCTGGGGTCTCCTCTGGGCCGTCTCCTCTGGGTCGTCTCCTCTGGGTCGTCTCCTCTGGGGCGTCTCCTCTGGGTCGTCTCCTCTGGGCGTCTCCTCTGGGCGTCTCCTCTGGGTCGTCTTCTCTGGGTCGTCTCCTCTGGGGCGTCTCCTCTGGGTCGTCTCCTCTGGGTCGTCTCCTCTGGGCGTCTCCTCTGGGTCGTCTCCTCTAGGCGTCTCCTCTGGGTCGTCTCCTCTAGGTTGTCTCCCTCTGGGTCGTCTCCTCTGGGGCGTCTCCTCTGGGGCGTCTCCTCTGGGGAGTCTCCTCTGGGGCCTCTCCTCTAGGTCGTCTCCCCTGGGTTGTCTCTCTGGGTCGTCTCCTCTGGGTCGTCTCTCTGGAGCATCTCCTCTGGGTCTTCTCCTCTGGGTCGTCTCCTCTGCGGCCTGGGTTGTCTCCTCTGGGTCGTCTCCCCTCTGGGTTGTCTCCTCTGGGGCCTCTCCTCTGGGCCTCTCCTCCGGGTTGTCTCCTCTGGGGCGTCTCCTCTGGGTTGTCTCCTCTGGGTCGTCTCCTCTGGGGCATCTCCTCTGGGTCTTCTCCTCTGGGTCGTCTCCTCTGGGGCCTGGGTTGTCTCCTCTGGGTCGTCTCCTCTGGGTTGTCTCCTCTGGGGCCTCTTCTCTGGGGCCTCTCCTCCGGGTTGTCTCCTCTGGGTCGTCTCCTCTGGGTCGTCTCCTCTGGGTCGTCTCCTCTGGGTCGTCTCCTCTGGGTCGTCTCCTCTGGGTCTTCTCCTGGGTCGTCTCCTCTGGGAGCATCTCCTCTGGGGGGTCTCCTCTGGGTCTAGGGGGCGTCTACTCTGGGGGCGTCTCTCTGGGTCCTCTCCTCTAGGTCGTCTCCCCTGGGTTGTCTCCTCTGGGTCGTCTCCTCTGGGTCGTCTCCTCTGGGGCATCTCCTCTGGGTCTTCTCCTCCGGGTGGCTCTCCTCTGGGGCCTGGGTTGTCTCCTCTGGGTCGTCTCCTCTGGGTTGTCTCCTCTGGGGCTCTCTCCTGGGGCCTCTCCTCCGGGTTGTCTCCTCTGGGGCGTCTCCTCTGGGTTGTCTCCTCTGGGTCGTCTCCTCTGGGGCATCTCCTCTGGGTCTTCTCCTCTGGGTCGTCTCCTCTGGGGCCTGGGTTGTCTCCTCTGGGTCGTCTCCTCTGGGTTGTCTCCTCTGGGGCCTCTCCTCTGGGGCCTCTCCTCCGGGTTGTCTCCTCTGGGTCGTCTCCTCTGGGTCGTCTCCCCTGGGTCGTCTCCTCTGGGTCGTCTCCTCTGGGTCGTCTCCTCTGGGTCGTCTCCTCTGGGTCTTCTCCTCTGGGTCGTCTCCTCTGGGGCATCTCCTCTGGGGGGTCTCCTCTGGGTCCTGGGGCGTCTACTCTGGGGCGTCTCCTCTGGGTCGTCTCCTCTGGGTCGTCTCCTCTGGGTCGTCTCCTCTGGGTCGTCTCCTCTGGGTCGTCTCCTCTCGGTCGTCTCCTCTGGGTCATCTCCTCTGGTGCCTGGGTTGTCTCCTCTGGGGTTTACCAGAATCACGTGACCTAACTAACACAGGAATTCTTCATGGACTGTATGAATGTTTGAGGCACAACAACAATAGATGTTAGAGCCAAGTTAGTTTGTTTGTTTTTCTAAACGTGTGTGTGGATAATTGCAATCTGTATTTCGTCACCTGTTGAGGTTGGAAGGAAAAACAGCAGTAATTGAGCCTGAAACACACTCACCCACGCATACATAAACAACCGTAGTTATATAATGGAAACAATAACAATTAGCTAGGACAACTGAGGAATGTTTAAAACAGAGTTTCCAATGTGCTACATTCTACCACACACACACTACATTCTGATTGGTCACACTAGGAATTCCCCCGTTGGCCTGTGTCGAAATGATCCCAAATAATCCCTGTCACTCCAGCTGCCTGAACCTGATGAGGTTTATAAATGCCTTGTGTATTATACTATGTTGCAACAGTGCATGCCACGTGAGGCTGAGAGAGACAAGGCTGAACACACAAGTAGCAGCTGTTCTGGGCCAATCTTCTGGAAGAGAGAGCACATACTGTGCCTGACTGCCTGGAGAAGTACTGGAGCAGAGGAGACAGAATGGACTTAGTCAGGGTTGCTCAGTTGGCATGTTGAGAGGAACGGGGGTGGGAGGGGAGGAGGGGGAGGAGAGAGGAGAGGAGAGGTGGCGGGGGAGGGGAGGATAGGATAGGATAGGGCGGGAGCATAGGGGAGGGGAAGTAAAGGAGAAGGAGGGGAGTTGAGGGGAAGAGAGCGAGGGGAGGGGAGGGGAGGAGGAGGGGAAGAGGGGAGGGGAGGAGAGGTTGTTCTCTCTACTCCCTGGTCTCCTGCTGAGCTGCCATGCATGTCTGTTGACAGCCACCTTTACCTCTTACCTGAGTCCATCTACAGG
>NW_025750109.1:0-20781 GCF_021184085.1 Oncorhynchus gorbuscha | reverse complement strand
ATACAAACAAAAACACAACTTTCACTCGAAATGACGAGGACAAACTGGAGACTCGATCTTGAACAGCAGGTGAACAGCAGGTTGCCTCGGGAAGGCACTTGAACCAGACAGACTCAGACACCTGCTCACCACGCAGCATCTGAGGAAAACACGACACGACAGGGCGATACACAAACACAGCACGGTGAATTCTAGACAAGGAACCGACAGGACAGGAACGGAACACAAAGGAAGAAATAGGGACTCTAATCAGGGGAAAGGATCGGGAACAGGTGTGGGAAGACTAAATGATTGATTAGGGGAATAGGAACAGCTGGGAGCAGGAACGAACGATAGAGAGAAGAGAGAGCGAGAGAGTGAGAGAGGGAGGGGGAGAGAGAGGGATAGAAAGAGGGAAAGAACCTAATAAGACCAGCAGAGGGAAACGAATAGAATGGGAAGCACAGGGACAAGACAAGATAATAAATGACAAAACATGACAGTACCCCCCACTCACCGAGCGCCTCCTGGCGCACTCGAGGAGGAATCCTGGCGGCAACGGAGGAAATCATCAATGAGTGAACGGTCCAGCACGTCCTGAGACGGAACCCAACTCCTCTCCTCAGGACCGTAACCCTCCCAATCCACTAAGTATTGGTGACCCCGTCCCGAGAACGCATGTCCATGATCTTATGTACCTTGTAAATAGGTGCGCTCTCGACAAGGACGGGAGGGGGGAGGGAAGACGAACGGGGGTGCGAAGAAAGGGCTTAACACAGGAGACATGGAAGACAGGATGGACGCGACGAAGATGTCGCGGAAGAAGCAGTCGCACAGCGACAGGATTGACGACCTGGGAGACACGGAACGGACCAATGAACCGCGGAGTCAACTTACGAGAAGCTGTCGTAAGAGGAAGGTTGCGAGTGGAAAGCCACACTCTCTGGCCGCAACAATACCTTGGACTCTTAATCCTGCGTTTATTGGCGGCTCTCACAGTCTGTGCCCTGTAACGGCAAAGTGCAGACCTCACCCTCCTCCAGGTGCGCTCACAACGTTGGACAAACGCTTGAGCGGAGGGAACGCTGGACTCGGCAAGCTGGGATGAGAACAGAGGAGGCTGGTAACCCAGACTACTCTGAAACGGAGATAACCCGGTAGCAGACGAAGGAAGCGAATTGTGAGCGTATTCTGCCCAGGGAGCTGTTCTGCCCAAGACGCAGGGTTTCTGAAAGAAAGGCTGCGTAGTATGCGACAATCGTCTGATTGGCCCTCTCTGCTTGACCGTTAGACTGGGGATGAAACCCGGAAGAGAGACTGACGGACGCACCAATCAAACGACAGAACTCCCTCCAAAACTGTGACGTGAATTGCGGGCCTCTGTCTGAAACGGCGTCTAACGGGAGGCCATGAATTCTGAATACATTCTCGATAATGATTTGTGCCGTCTCCTTAGCGGAAGGAAGTTTAGCGAGGGGAATGAAATGTGCCGCCTTAGAGAACCTATCGACAACCGTAAGAATCACAGTCTTCCCCGCAGACAAAGGCAGACCGGTAATGAAGTCTAGGGCGATGTGAGACCATGGTCGAGAAGGAATGGGGAGCGGTCTGAGACGACCGGCAGGAGGAGAGTTACCCGACTTAGTCTGCGCGCAGTCCGAACAAGCAGCCACGAAACGGCGCGTGTCACGCTCCTGAGTCGGCCACCAAAAGCGCTGGCGAATAGACGCAAGAGTGCCTCGAACACCGGGATGACCAGCTAACTTGGCAGAGTGAGCCCACTGAAGAACAGCCAGACGAGTGGAAACAGGAACGAAAAGGAGGTTACTAGGACAAGCGCGCGGCGACGCAGTGTGCGTGAGTGCTTGCTCAACCTGTCTTTCAATTCCCCAGACTGTTAACCCGACAACACGCCCATAAGGAAGAATCCCCTCGGGATCAGTAGAAGCCACAGAAGAACTAAACAGACGGGATAAGGCATCAGGCTTGGTGTTCTTGCTACCCGGACGGTAAGAAATCACAAACTCGAAACGAGCGAAAAACAACGCCCAACGAGCTTGACGGGCATTAAGTCGTTTGGCAGAACGGATGTACTCAAGGTTCTTATGGTCTGTCCAAACGACAAAAGGAACGGTCGCCCCTCCAACCACTGTCGCCATTCGCCTAGGGCTAAGCGGATGGCGAGCAGTTCACGGTTACCCACATCATAGTTGCGCTCAGATGGCGACAGGCGATGAGAAAAATAAGCGCAAGGATGAACCTTATCGTCAGACTGGAAGCGCTGGGATAGAATGGCTCCCACGCCTACCTCTGAAGCGTCCAACCTCGACAATGAATTGTCTAGTGACGTCAGGAGTAACGAGGATAGGAGCGGACGTAAAACGTTCTTTTAGAAGATCAAAAGCTCCTGGGCGGAACCGGACCACTTAAAACACGTCTTGACAGAAGTAAGAGAGCACTTCTCAGACTTTACGTAGAGACAATTCTCTAAAAGGCGCTGTAGAACACGTCGAACGTGCTGAACATGAATCTCGAGTGACGGAGAAAAAATCAGGATATCGTCAAGATAGACAAAAACAAAGATGTTCAGCATGTCTCTCAGAACATCATTAACTAATGCCTGAAAAACAGCTGGCGCATTGGCGAGACCAAACGGCAGAACCCGGTACTCAAAATGCCCTAACGGAGTGTTAAACGCCGTTTTCCACTCGTCCCCCTCTCTGATGCGCACGAGATGGTAAGCGTTACGAAGGTCCAACTTAGTAAAGCACCTGGCTCCCTGCAGAATCTCGAAGGCTGATGACATAAGGGGAAGCGGATAACGATTCTTAACCGTTATGTCATTCAGCCCTCGATAATCCACGCAGGGGCGCAGAGTACCGTCCTTCTTCTTAACAAAAAGAACCCCGCCCCGGCCGGAGAGGAAGAAGGCACTATGGTACCGGCGTCAAGAGACACAGACAAATAATCCTCGAGAGCCTTACGTTCGGGAGCCGACAGAGAGTATAGTCTACCCCGAGGAGGAGTGGTCCCCGGAAGGAGATCAATACTACAATCATACGACCGGTGAGGAGGAAGGGAGTTGGCTCGGGACCGACTGAAGACCGTGCGCAGATCATGATATTCCTCCGGCACTCCTGTCAAATCGCCAGGTTCCTCCTGAGAAGTAGGGACAGAAGAAACGGGAGGGATGGCAGACATTAAACACTTCACATGACAAGAAACCTTCCAGGATAGGATAGAATTACTAGACCAATTAATAGAAGGATTATGACATACTAGCCAGGGATGACCCAAAACAACAGGTGTAAACGGTGAACGAAAAATCAAAAAAGAAATAGTCTCACTGTGGTTACCAGATACTGTGAGGGTTAAAGGTAGTGTCTCAAATCTGATACTGGGAAGATGACTACCATCTAAGGCGAACATGGGCGTAGGCTTCTCTAACTCTCTGAAAGGAATGTCATGTTTCCGAACCCATGCTTCGTCCATGAAACAACCCTCAGCCCCAGAGTCTATCAAGGCACTACATGTAGCACCCGAACCGGTCCAGCGTAGATGGACCGACAAAGTAGTACAGGATCTTGATGGAGAGACTTGAGTAGTTGCGCTCACCTGTAGCCCTCCGCTTACAGATGAGCTCTGGCTTTTACTGGACATGAATTAACAAAATGTCCAGCAACTCCGCAATAGAGGCACAGGCGGTTGGTGATCCTCCGTTCCCTCTCCTTAGTCGAGATGCGAATCCCTCCCAGCTGCATGGGCTCAGACTCTGAGCCAGAGGAGGGAGATGGTTGCGATGCGGAGCAGGGAAACACCGTTGATGCGAGCTCTCTTCCACGAGCCCGGTGACGAAGATCTACCCGTCGTTCTATGCGGATGGCGAGAGCAATCAAAGAGTCCACATCTGAAGGAACCTCCCGGGAGAGAATCTCATCCTTAACCACTGCGTGGAGTCCCTCCAGAAAACGAGCGAGCAGCGCCGGCTCGTTCCACTCACTAGAGGCAGCAAGAGTGCGAAACTCAATAGAATAATCCGTTATGGACCGTTCACCTTGGCATAAGGAAGCCAGGGCCCTAGAAGCCTCCCTACCAAAAACTGAACGGTCAAAAACCCGAATCATCTCCTCTTTAAAGTTCTGGAACTTGTTAGAGCAATCAGCCCTTGCCTCCCAGATAGCTGTGCCCCATTCTCGAGCCCGGCCAGTAAGGAGTGAAATGACGTAAGCAACCCGAGCTCTCTCTCTAGAGTATGTGTTGGGTTGGAGAGAGAACACAATCTCACACTGCGTGAGAAAGGAGCGGCACTCAGTGGGCTGCCCGGAGTAGCAAGGTGGGTTATTAACCCTAGGTTCTGGAGGCTCGGCAGGCCAGGAAGTAACAGGTGGCACGAGACGTAGACTCTGGAACTGTCCAGAGAGGTCGGAAACCTGAGCGGCCAGGTTCTCCACGGCATGGCGAGCAGCAGACAATTCCTGCTCGTGTCTGCCGAGCATGGCTCCTTGGATCTCGACGGCAGTGTAACGAGCGTCTGAAGTCGCTGGGTCCATTCCTTGGTCGGTTCCTTCTGTCATGCAGGTGAAAGAGGACCCAAAAGCGACTTGGCGAAAACAGAGTCTTTAATCCAGTAAAGTAAATACAAACAAAAAACACAACTTTCACTCGAAATGACGAGGACAAACTGGAGACTCGATCTTGAACAGCAGGTGAACAGCAGGTTGCCTCGGGAAGGCACTTGAACCAGACAGACTCAGACACCTGCTCACCACGCAGCATCTGAGGAAAACACGACACGACAGGGCGATACACAAACACAGCACGGTGAATTCTAGACAAGGAACCGACAGGACAGGAACGGAACACAAAGGAAGAAATAGGGACTCTAATCAGGGGAAAGGATCGGGAACAGGTGTGGGAAGACTAAATGATTGATTAGGGGAATAGGAACAGCTGGGAGCAGGAACGGAACGATAGAGAGAAGAGAGAGCGAGAGAGTGAGAGAGGGAGGGGGAGAGAGAGGGATAGAAAGAGGGAAAGAACCTAATAAGACCAGCAGAGGGAAACGAATAGAATGGGAAGCACAGGGACAAGACAAGATAATAAATGACAAAACATGACACTCCCATTAAAATTATAGACTGATCATTTCTTTGTCAGTGGGCAAACGTACAAAATCAGCAGGGATCAAATACTTTTTTCCCTCACTGTACACGTGGCGGAGGCTTAATCAAGCTAGTCGTCTTGACTACTTACTTATGCCATTCTCTCTGGCACCAAAAGTTTTAAAAGTGTTGATAGGGGACAGAATGTGTTCGGATCATCACATAATTGGCATTCAATTACTCTTACAGAATTTCCACGTGGGTGAGGATATTGGAATTTAATCAAAGCCTACTAGATGATACATTGTTTAGAACTAGGACAGAAGAATTTACAACTGACTTTCAGACATAACATGGGTACAGCAGATCCCCTTACTGTATGGGACACTTTTAAATGTGCCTTTAGAAGCCATGCAATTCAGTACTCATCTATAAAACAAAAGCAATTTAGATCAAAAGAGTCCATATTAACAAAGGAAATTGAAGGACTAACAGTACAGTTAGATAGCAATAGAAACGGTACCATAGAGGCACAGAATAAGTTAGAGGAAAAATGAAATGAAATGGAGGAACTTATTCAAGAAAGACCCAGTGTAATATATTATAAAAATAAAGCAAACTGGATGGAATATGGGGGAGATGCACCAAATTCAACATAGAAATGTTACCAAAAACAATGTATTGAAACTTGTTACAAATGATGGAGTCACGCATGATTCACCAAATTATATTTTGAAAGAGGAAGTAAAGTATTTAAAGAATATGTTTTAATTTCAGTCTCCTCCATCTCCACTAACTGAAACTAATTGTGTGGATTTCTTCCTAATAATAATGTCAAATTAACATCTGTACAGAAAGACTCATGTGAAGGCCAACTTCTTGATGCAATTAAAGCCTTTAAGGCTGGGAAATCTCCAGGGCTGGATGGCATACCAGTGGGAGCATGCAAAACCTGCTTTTATATACACAGAGGACCATTATTAGCATGTTTTAACCACTCCTATATAAATGGTAGATTATCAGACACGCAACAAAAAGGTCTGATATCAATATTACTGAAACAGGACCCAAGTGGTATATATAAAGATCCAGTCCATTTAAAAAATGGGAGACCTCTTACACTTTAGTGTTGTTATGCAAAAATCCTAGCAGAATGCTTGGCTCATAGAATGAAAAAAATATTGTCAGGTATTATTCATCCTAATCAGACAGTTTTTGATAAAGTACGACTGAAGTTTATATATAAATGCCTAGAATATTTCAATTTTGGGGAATCTCTTTTAAAATGGGTTAAAGCTATGTATTGTAACCCAAGGTGTAAAATAGTAAATAATGGCTAAATCTCAGAAAGTTTTAAACTATCTAGAGGAGTAAAACAAGGTTGTCCACTTTCGGCATATCTATTTATTATTGCCATCCAAATGTTGGCTTAAAAACTAAGGTGTCATTGTACACTGATGATTCATGTTTTCTCTCCACTGCCTCATAGAGGATCTAGATACTTTTGCTATCCTCTCTGGATTAAAACCAAATTATTATTACGTATTGGATCACAAAAAAATGCTAATTTTACATTACCGTGTAGTTTACGAATTAAATGGTCTGTCGGAGATGTGGACATACTCGGTATTCAAATCCCAAAAGAAAGTAATGATCTCACTCCAATGCATTTTTATAGAAAGTTAGCAAAAATAGATAAGATCTTGCTACCATGGAAAGGAAAATACCTGTCTATTTGTGGAAAAATCACCTTAATTAACTCTTTAGTCATATCACAGTTTACCTATATGCTTATGGTTTTTCCTACACCGAGTGACTTGCTTTTAAATTATATGAACAAAAAATATTCCGCTACAAAGTATTAACTTAAGGGGGCTGAATAATTTTGCACGCCCAATTTTTCAGTTTTTGATTTGTTAAAAAAGTTTGAAATATACAATAAATGTCGTTCCACTTCATGATTGTGTCCCACTTGTTGTTGATTCTTCACAAAAAAATACAGTTTTATATCTTTATGTTTGAAGCCTGAAATGTGGCAAAAGGTCGCAAAGTTCAAGGGGGCCGAATACTTTCGCAAGGCACTGTATATATGGGGCATACAATCTTCCCAGCTCTGCAGATTCTGCTGTGAGGAGGCAGAGTCATTAGATAATTTATTTTGGTATTGTACATATGTAGCTAATTTTTGGTCACAGGTCCTGGAATGGCTGAAGAATTGCAACATTTACCTAGAACTAACAGTGCAGATACCAATTCTGGGTGATTTGAAAAGCCATAGTCAATCCATCAATAACATAATAAGTATTTTAGCAACATTTTTAATTTACAATCTGTAGAAGCTATGATAATATAAAGGTTTGTGAAACATCCGAGCACAGTTGAAAAATACATGGCAAAAAGAAATCTAAAATGGATGGTGTTGAGAGATAGATGGGATGGTTGAATGGAGCTGAAGGGTGGGACTAATAACAAGATAACCAATGTAAAACATACGGGGTCTGTAAAATGAATATAGGTTCAGAAATGTTGTGAAATAGCACAGTTCGAATTAGAAATCAAACTGGATGTGAATCAGAAATAGAGGAATGACTAAAAACAAACAAAATATAACTATTGTGAAATAGATTGTGTCTGTAAAATGTGTATAAGATGTATAAACTGAAGGTTAATTGTGTATTAGTTGGGGAAGGGTGGTAGGGTTTGCGGGGAATAATAAAGGTATATTCAAAAAAATGATGTCTACATATGTATGTGTATGTATATATGTGTATATGTATGCATATGTGTATGGGAATCATACACAATCACCAACATAGAAAAACAAACCTAGAACCCCACATAGAAATAATAAACTAGACTAACCCCCAGTCACGCCCTGACCTACTCTACCATAGAAAATAAGGACTCTCTATGGTCAGGACGTGACACTGTAGGCCTTTCAGCTTTTATCGAGAGGTCACACAAGACAAAATGGAGGATGAGAAATTTAGAAAAACGAAATCCAATCTATACTATAGACCCAGGGCCCACTCCCAAGCACTTTGTCCTACCTCGATCCAACATCTTGTGCACAGGGTCTGAAAACTTTGGATAGGTGAAACAAGACAGCATCAGACCTTTCTGCCCTGAACCAAAGTTAAAGGAAACTTAAACGATTCTTCCACGTTGAGTAGGGATGTAGGCCTCTGTGATCAAGGCCTCGCTATGCCCTCAATTAAAAGCAGGTCGTGTCTATCTATAACTAAAGATGGAGGAGGGGTGGATCAAGGACGCGCCACTCTCAGGGATGAATGACAACCAGAATGTGGGAAACTTATTAAGGAAGAACAATGCCAATTATCTCCTGTGAGACCCAGTTAGGAGAGATGATAAATCCGATTCACATGCTGATGTGTAGTGGGCTGTTACTGTCTACCAAGCTAGAGAGAGGAGAGCTTAGACACAGCAACTATAAATGCACAAAGTAATGGGGTGCCGTATCTTGCAATACCTTTAGCATAACACAGTGAAAAATAGGTAAATCTACGGTCAACATTATAAGGTACAGGGAGCTTTAAGTATTACACATACAAGTGTTTCAATAATTGCAAACGGAATAATATCAAACTTTAATATGAACTTCAAGCAATAGAAACACTATTGTAAGCCAAGTGCACACATTCTTAGTTGATGCTATTTTCACAATAAGGCAAAAAGTTTTGACAAAAGAGAAATCACAGAAACTCTCATGTCCAAGCTTTAGTAATAACAACATCAACAAATACTTATCATCTCAGCGCTAAACAAGCTAAGAGCATAATGAAGATGAAAGCACACAGAGCACTGTACCGAAAGTGGCGGGAGATGCTCCTATCCCTCCCCATGCCTTTTCAGAGTACCAGGAAGTAGTGAAAGAGCTCTGAACGAGAAGTAGGCGTCTCTACGTCCTTAACAAGAGTAATTAGTCTTCATGAGGTTTGAATAAAGAAAAGAACTCTCCAGGAGAAACAGCGGGGAGAAGGACAGGAGAAGAGGAAGAAGGTGAGCTTGCTGCAGGGTAGGAAGCCAGCCGCCCAAAAAGAAAGAGAGAAGAATAAAAAGCGTGGCTCTCTCTCTCAAAAATCTCAAAACCTCCAAAACATCCTCAGGACAGAGTCAGATGATACGCCTCTCTTTGTTTCACTCTACTCCTCCTCCTTTCCCTTTTCCTTGACTACTGGGCCACCCAGGGGTGGTCATGGCAACCGCTCAATTCCAAAATGCTCATGTGTGTCCAAAGTGTCACCCAAAGTGAGAATGGAAGAGACTTAGTCGTCTAGTCTCTCAGAGGACGGAGGGAGGAACGGGTGAGTAGGGAGAGAGGAGAGAAGAGTCCCTTCTGAATTACAGAGGCAGGTCAGCACAGACTGTGAGATACACTGATGAGCAAATTACGTAATGGAATGGAGAGAGAAGGATTGAGGTCTATTAAATGAAGCAGAGAATCACACATCAATTGCAACAAGAGTAGCCAACAGCACAGCGGTGGAATCCCCCCCAGAAAACCTACTCACAGGGGACTCTTTAAACACGATATACCAACTTTACCCACACTATTAGAGAGGACATGAAGCAAGAAAACGTCTCTGTAACTTTCCAGTTAACGAGACATATAAACAATGCTCCAATATTTTCTGACTTTCAACTTACTATTTGCCCACATAATGTCAAATAACTACCACAGAACATTGCAGGACATACTGCACTGTATGTGTCATGCAGGTGAAAGAGGACCCAAAAGCGACTTGGCGAAAACAGAGTCTTTAATCCAGTAAAGTAAATACAATCAAAAAACACAACCTTCACTCGAAATGACGAGGACAAACTGGAGACTCGATCTTGAACAGCAGGTGAACAGCAGGTTGCCTCGGGAAGGCACTTGAACCAAACAGACTCAGACACCTGCTCACCACGCAGCATCTGAGGAAAACACGACACGACAGGGCGATACACAAACACAGCACGGTGAATTCTAGACAAGGAACCGACAGGGCAGAAACGAATAACAAGGAGAGAAATAGGGACTCTAATCAGGGAAAAGGATCGGGAACAGGTGTGGGAAGACTAAATGATGATTAGGGGAATAGGAACAGCTGGGAGCAGGAACGGAACGATAGAGAGAAGAGAGAGCGAGAGAGTGAGAGAGGGAGGGGAGAGAGAGGGATAGAAAGAGGGAAAGAACCTAATAAGACCAGCAGAGGGAAACGAATAGAATGGGAAGCACAGGGACAAGACAAGATAATAAATGACAAAACATGACAGTACCCCCCACTCACCGAGCGCCTCCTGGCGCACTCGAGGAGGAATCCTGGCGGCAACGGAGGAAATCATCAATGAGTGAACGGTCCAGCACGTCCCGAGACGGAACCCAACTCCTCTCCTCAGGACCGTAACCCTCCCAATCCACTAAGTATTGGTGACCCCGTCCCAGAGAACGCATGTCCATGATCTTATGTACCTTGTAAATAGGTGCGCTCTCGACAAGGACGGGAGGGGGAGGGAAGACGAACGGGGGTGCGAAGAAAGGGCTTAACACAGGAGACATGGAAGACAGGATGGACGCGACGAAGATGTCGCGGAAGAAGCAGTCGCACAGCGACAGGATTGACGACCTGGGAGACACGGAACGGACCAATGAACCGCGGAGTCAACTTACGAGAAGCTGTCGTAAGAGGAAGGTTGCGAGTGGAAAGCCACACTCTCTGGCCGCAACAATACCTAGGACTCTTAATCCTGCGTTTATTGGCGGCTCTCACAGTCTGTGCCCTGTAGCGGCAAAGTGCAGACCTCACCCTCCTCCAGGTGCGCTCACAACGTTGGACAAACGCTTGAGCGGAGGGAACGCTGGACTCGGCAAGCTGGGAAGAGAATAGAGGAGGCTGATAACCCAGACTACTCTGAAACGGAGATAACCCGGTAGCAGACGAAGGAAGCGAGTTGTGAGCGTATTCTGCCCAGGGGAGCTGTTCTGCCCAAGACGCAGGGTTTCTGAAAGAAAGGCTGCGTAGTATGCGACCAATCGTCTGATTGGCCCTCTCTGCTTGACCGTTAGACTGGGGATGAAACCCGGAAGAGAGACTGACGGACGCACCAATCAAACGACAGAACTCCCTCCAAAACTGTGACGTGAATTGCGGGCCTCTGTCTGAAACGGCGTCTAACGGGAGGCCATGAATTCTGAATACATTCTCGATAATGATTTGTGCCGTCTCCTTAGCGGAAGGAAGTTTAGCGAGGGGAATGAAATGTGCCGCCTTAGAGAACCTATCGACAACCGTAAGAATCACAGTCTTCCCCGCAGACAAAGGCAGACCGGTAATGAAGTCTAGGGCGATGTGAGACCATGGTCGAGAAGGAATGGGGAGCGGTCTGAGACGACCGGCAGGAGGAGAGTTACCCGACTTAGTCTGCGCGCAGTCCGAACAAGCAGCCACGAAACGGCGCGTGTCACGCTCCTGAGTCGGCCACCAAAAGCGCTGGCGAATAGACGCAAGAGTGCCTCGAACACCGGGATGACCAGCTAACTTGGCAGAGTGAGCCCACTGAAGAACAGCCAGACGAGTGGAAACAGGAACGAAAAGGAGGTTACTAGGACAAGCGCGCGGCGACGCAGTGTGCGTGAGTGCTTGCTTAACCTGTCTTTCAATTCCCCAGACTGTTAACCCGACAACACGCCCATAAGGAAGAATCCCCTCGGGATCAGTAGAAGCCACAGAAGAACTAAACAGACGGGATAAGGCATCAGGCTTGGTGTTCTTGCTACCCGGACGGTAAGAAATCACAAACTCGAAACGAGCGAAAAACAACGCCCAACGAGCTTGACGGGCATTAAGTCGTTTGGCAGAATGGATGTACTCAAGGTTCTTATGGTCTGTCCAAACGACAAAAGGAACGGTCGCCCCCTCCAACCACTGTCGCCATTCGCCTAGGGCTAAGCGGATGGCGAGCAGTTCACGGTTACCCACATCATAGTTGCGCTCAGATGGCGACAGGCGATGAGAAAAATAAGCGCAAGGATGAACCTTATCGTCAGACTGGAAGCGCTGGGATAGAATGGCTCCCACGCCTACCTCTGAAGCGTCAACCTCGACAATGAATTGTCTAGTGACGTCAGGAGTAACGAGGATAGGAGCGGACGTAAAACGTTCTTTTAGAAGATCAAAAGCTCCCTGGGCGGAACCGGACCACTTAAAACACGTCTTGACAGAAGTAAGAGCTGTGAGAGGGGCAGCAACTTGACCGAAATTACGAATGAAACGCCGATAGAAATTAGCGAAACCTAAAAAGCGCTGCAACTCGACACGTGACCTTGGAACGGGCCAATCACTGACAGCTTGGACCTTAGCGGAATCCATCTGAATGCCTTCAGCGGAAATAACGGAACCGAGAAAAGTAACGGAGGAGACATGAAAAGAGCACTTCTCAGACTTTACGTAGAGACAATTCTCTAAAAGGCGCTGTAGAACACGTCGAACGTGCTGAACATGAATCTCGAGTGACGGAGAAAAAATCAGGATATCGTCAAGATAGACAAAAACAAAGATGTTCAGCATGTCTCTCAGAACATCATTAACTAATGCCTGAAAAACAGCTGGCGCATTGGCGAGACCAAACGGCAGAACCCGGTACTCAAAATGCCCTAACGGAGTGTTAAACGCCGTTTTCCACTCGTCCCCCTCTCTGATGCGCACGAGATGGTAAGCGTTACGAAGGTCCAACTTAGTAAAGCACCTGGCTCCCTGCAGAATCTCGAAGGCTGATGACATAAGGGGAAGCGGATAACGATTCTTAACCGTTATGTCATTCAGCCCTCGATAATCCACGCAGGGGCGCAGAGTACCGTCCTTCTTCTTAACAAAAAAGAACCCCGCCCCGGCCGGAGAGGAAGAAGGCACTATGGTACCGGCGTCAAGAGACAGACAAATAATCCTTGAGAGCCTTACGTTCGGGAGCCGACAGAGGGTATAGTCTACCCCGAGGAGGAGTGGTCCCCGGAAGGAGATCAATACTACAATCATACGACCGGTGAGGAGGAAGTGAGTTGGCTCGGGACCGACTGAAGACCGTGCGCAGATCATGATATTCCTCCGGCACTCCTGTCAAATCGCCAGGTTCCTCCTGAGAAGTAGGGACAGAAGAAACGGGAGGGATGGCAGACATTAAACACTTCACATGACAAGAAACGTTCCAGGATAGGATAGAATTACTAGACCAATTAATAGAAGGATTATGACATACTAGCCAGGGATGACCCAAAACAACAGGTGTAAACGGTGAACGAAAAATCAAAAAAGAAATAGTCTCACTGTGGTTACCAGATACTGTGAGGGTTAAAGGTAGTGTCTCAAATCTGATACTGGGAAGATGACTACCATCTAAGGCGAACATGGGCGTAGGCTTCTCTAACTCTCTGAAAGGAATGTCATGTTTCCGAACCCATGCTTCGTCCATGAAACAACCCTCAGCCCCAGAGTCTATCAAGGCACTACATGTAGCACCCGAACCGGTCCAGCGTAGATGGACCGACAAAGTAGTACAGGATTTTGATGGAGAGACTTGAGTAGTTGCGCTCACCTGTAGCCCTCCGCTTACAGATGAGCTCTGGCTTTTACTGGACATGAATTAACAAAATGTCCAGCAACTCCGCAATAGAGGCACAGGCGGTTGGTGATCCTCCGTTCCCTCTCCTTAGTCGAGATGCGAATCCCTCCCAGCTGCATGGGCTCAGTCTCTGAGCCAGAGGAGGGAGATGGTTGCGATGCGGAGCAGGGAAACACCGTTGATGCGAGCTCTCTTCCACGAGCCCGGTGACGAAGATCTACCCGTCGTTCTATGCGGATGGCGAGAGCAATCAAAGAGTCCACATCTGAAGGAACCTCCCGGGAGAGAATCTCATCCTTAACCACTGCGTGGAGTCCCTCCAGAAAACGAGCGAGCAGCGCCGGCTCGTTCCACTCACTAGAGGCAACAAGAGTGCGAAACTCAATAGAATAATCCGTTATGGACCGTTCACCTTGGCATAGGGAAGCCAGGGCCCTAGAAGCCTCCCTACCAAAAACTGAACGGTCAAAAACCCGAATCATCTCCTCTTTAAAGTTCTGGTACTTGTTAGAGCAATCAGCCCTTGCCTCCCAGATAGCTGTGCCCCATTCTCGAGCCCGGCCAGTAAGGAGTGAAATGACGTAAGCAACCCGAGCTCTCTCTCTAGAGTATGTGTTGGGTTGGAGAGAGAACACAATCTCACACTGCGTGAGAAAGGAGCGGCACTCAGTGGGCTGCCCGGAGTAGCAAGGTGGGTTATTAACCCTAGGTTCTGGAGGCTCGGCAGGCCAGGAAGTAACAGGTGGCACGAGACGAAGACTCTGGAACTGTCCAGAGAGGTCGGAAACCTGAGCGGCCAGGTTCTCCACGGCATGGCGAGCAGCAGACAATTCCTGCTCGTGTCTGCCGAGCATGGCTCCTTGGATCTCGACGGCAGTGTAACGAGCGTCTGAAGTCGCTGGGTCCATTCCTTGGTCGGTTCCTTCTGTCATGCAGGTGAAAGAGGACCCAAAAGCGACTTGGCGAAAACAGAGTCTTTAATCCAGTAAAGTAAATACAATCAAAAAACACAACCTTCACTCGAAATGACGAGGACAAACTGGAGACTCGATCTTGAACAGCAGGTGAACAGCAGGTTGCCTCGGGAAGGCACTTGAACCAAACAGACTCAGACACCTGCTCACCACGCAGCATCTGAGGAAAACACGACACGACAGGGCGATACACAAACACAGCACGGTGAATTCTAGACAAGGAACCGACAGGGCAGAAACGAATAACAAGGAGAGAAATAGGGACTCTAATCAGGGAAAAGGATCGGGAACAGGTGTGGGAAGACTAAATGATGATTAGGGGAATAGGAACAGCTGGGAGCAGGAACGGAACGATAGAGAGAAGAGAGAGCGAGAGAGTGAGAGAGGGAGGGGGAGAGAGAGGGATAGAAAGAGGGAAAGAACCTAATAAGACCAGCAGAGGGAAACGAATAGAATGGGAAGCACAGGTGTCATGCAGGTGAAAGAGGACCCAAAAGCGACTTAACAGAAACAGAGTTTATTCAAGTCCAAACAGAAAACGACAAATCCTGAATCCTTAACAGGAAATGTCCAAACAGGGAATAACAGAAATCCTCTAGTCTGTAGAGGGGAATAACAGGAGAAGCGGCCACAGACTGCAGGTCGCTTCGGGTAGGCGCAGGCCGTAGCTGACAGAGACACCTGCTCACACGCAGCATCTGATGAAGGCAAAAACACGACAGGACAGGGCGATACACAATCACAGCACGGTGAATTCTAAACAAGGAACCGACAGGACAGGAACGGAACACAAAGGAAGAAATAGGGACTCTAATCAGGGGAAAGGATCGGGAACAGGTGTGGGAAGACTAAATGATGATTAGGGGAATAGGAACAGCTGGGAGCAGGAACGGAACGATAGAGAGAAGAGAGAGCGAGAGAGTGAGAGAGGGAGGGGGAGAGAGAGGGATAGAAAGAGGGAAAGAACCTAATAAGACCAGCAGAGGGAAACGAATAGAATGGGGAGCACAGGGACAAGACATGATAATAAATGACAAACATGACAACAGGGACAAGACAAGATAATAAATGACAAAACATGACAGTATGCTCTTCTCCAGAGCTGCATCGTTTGATATGTGTGACACTTGTCACCCATATGTTTTGCAGAACATTGAAGTGTTCCAGCACTTGCTAACCCATGGGTTGTTCGTCAGTTTAAGAAGTTCTGCTGGCGACTGCGTCAGAAATGGAAGAGAGAATTTATTAAAGGAAGTAGGCTGCTTAAAACTCGAACACATCCATGGGGAGAGATGGGGAGATTGGCTGGGACAGAAGCACAAGCTGGCTGGTCAAGTTTAGAAGAAGCTGGAGAGGACAGTGACTTCACCTATGAATCCACAGGGCAAGTGCACACCAAGGCTGTGATAATCAAATAGAGAAGGAAAGATAATGAAAGAGAGAGAGAGAGAGAGAGAGAGAGAGAGAGAGAGAGAGAGAGAGAGAGAGAGAGAGAGAGAGAGAGAGAGAGAGAGAGAGAGAGAGAGAGAGAGAGAGAGAGAGAGATAATAAAGTCTGTGATAACACCCAGTGACAGATCATCTGGGTCCACCCATTATAAACAGAGAGTTAATATTGATGAGAGGGACTGAGACAGGGGTGGAGGTGTGACGCACACGCTGCTGTTCTCGCATGGTAATCTATGTAGGGAGGCAGTGGAGATGTGAGCTTGCAAGATTAGAATGGTTCGTACGAGGCCAGTGGAAATACATATGTTAGTCAAATCTAGCTCATCACTGCCCGGCAAAGGTCAGAGGGATGAAAACAATAAAGTACAGCAAGCAACACAGGACAATCTACATTAGTCCAAATGGCAATAGCAGAAGCTGCAGGGTTTTAGACTATATTCCAGAGACTGAATGTCATGCAGGTGAAAGAGGACCCAAACGCGACTTAACAGAAACAGAGTTTATTAAAGTCCAAAACGGAATAACAGAAATCCTCTAGACTTGTAGAGGGGAAACAACTGGAGAAGCGGCCACAGACTGCAGGTCGCTTCGGGTAGGCGCAGGCCGTAGTCGACTGAGACACCTGCTCACACGCAGCATCTGATGAAGGCACAAAACACGACAGGACAGGGTGATACACAATCACGGCAAAAACACGACAGGACAGGGCGAAACGCAATCACAGCATGGTGAATACAATACAAGGAACCGACGGGACAGGAACGGATCACAAAGGAATAAATAGGGAATCTAATCAGGGGAAAGGATCGGGAACAGGTGTGGGAAGACTAAATGATGATTAGGGGAATAGGAACAGCTGGGAGCAGGAACGGAACGACAGAGAGAAGAGAGAGCGAGAGAGTGAGAGAGGGAGGGGGAGAGAGAGGGATAGAAGGAGGGAAAGAACCAAACAAGACCAGCAGAGGGAAACGAATAGCATGGGGAGCACAGGGACAAGACATGACAATAAATGACAAACATGACACTGAACCTCATCAGCAACCATTTACATCAATCAGGACCTCAATCTCCTCAAAACTGAGCAAAACTGTTTCACAACAAACTGGATGCTGTAGTACGATGCCATGTGAACTCAAACCTGTGCAAAGTACAGTTCAAAAGTACTATCATGACACAAGGAGAGACCCAGATGCAGACACAGGAGGCAGATGGTTGTAGTTTAAGCTGTTTAATAATCGAAAAAGGAATAGGCAAAGGCAGGCTGAATGGTCAAGCAGGCGGGTACAGAGTCCAGAACAGGCAATGGTCAAAACCGGGAGGACTAGAAAAAGGAGAATAGCAAAGGCAGGAGTATGGGACAAAAATGCTGGTTGACTTGAAACATACAAGAAGAACTGGCACAGAGAGACAGGAAACACTGGGATAAATACACAAGGGAAAACAACCAACGCCTGGGTGGGGTGGAGACAATAACAAGGATAGGTGAAACAGATCAGGGTGTGACAGCCCCCCCCCAGGGTGCCTAGCTGGGTGCATGGTTGAACCCTCAGGAGTTCATACTGGGCATACTCCACCCAGACCAGTTGATGGCCCCAGGTAGTGGGGTTGGTTGCAACCAGGCATCTTAAGGTGGTCTCCAGGTCCTGATTAGCTCGCTCCGACTGGCCATTTGATTGGGGATGGAATCCGGAGGACAGCCTGGCTGATAACCCAATAAGGGTGCAGAATGCCTTCCAAAACTCAGATGAGAATTGAGGACCCTGGTCGGAAACCATATCCACTGGGAGACCATGGATCCAGAAGACGTGATGCACCATGAGATGGGCCGTTTCCTTGGCAGAGGGTAGTTTAAGGAGAGGGATGAAATGAGCGGCCTTAGAAAACCGATCCACCACTGTCAGAATGACGGTGTTGCCATCAGACGGGGAAGCCCAGTGACAAAGCCCAGAGAGATGTGGGACCAGGGACGATGGTAGTGGCTGAAGAAGGCCAGAAGGAGCTTGCCGTGGAGTCTTGTTCTTGGCGCACATCGTGCATGCGGTGACGAAGGCAGAGACGTCAGGAACCATTGTGGGCCTCCAGAAACATTGTCAAAGGAAGGATAGGGTAGGGTGGGAACCAGGATGACAGGTTAGTCTGGAGGAATGAGCCCGATCTGCACAGGACCAAAATTAGCTTTTGATCCTGTACAGATCGCTGGGACAGGATGGCCCCTACTCCAACATCAGCTGCATCCACCTCAACCACAAATTGACGCGGCGGGTCCGGATGGATGAGGATGGGTGCTGTTGTGAACCGATGCTTCAGGTCCACAAAGGCTTTGTTGACAGTAGGAGACCATTTGAACAGTACTTTGGTAGAATCCTAGGAAATGTTACAACTGCACCTTGGACGCTGGTTGAGGCCAATCCACCACTGCTTTCACCTTTCCAGGATCCATCTGGACATTACCCTCAGCAATGACATATCCCAGAAAAGTGATTGTAGAGCGGTGGAACACACACTTCTCGGCTTTCACCAACCAACAGTTGGTTCTCCAGGAGGCGCTGAAGGACCTGCCTGACATGAAGAACAAGTTCATGGGTAAGACCGGGAAAAACAGGATGTCGTCAAGGTAGACGAACACAAAACAGTTGAGCGTGTCCTGGAGCACATTGTTTACCAAAGCCTGGAAAACAGCGGGGCGTTGGTGAGTCCAAACGGCATTACCTGATACTCATAATGTCCGCTGGCTGTGTTGAAGGCTGTCTTCCACTCATCCCCTTCGCATATCCAAACCAGGTGGTAGGCATTCCGAAGGTCCGACTTGGAAAAAATGGTGGCCCCCTGAAGGGGTTCAAAAGCCGAGAAGAGGAGAGGTAAGGGGTAACAATTCAAAAAAACAAAATTGAAAACAAGCAACACCTGGAGGGGTTGGAGACAATAACAAGGACAGGTGAAACCGGTCAGGGTGTGACAAGCACACATTTTAGTTGTCAACTAAACAAAATCAATCATATTTTCTTGTCCCTTTTTAAGGTAAATATACAATGTTATTTTCCATCTATCTGGATAACAACAACCAGTAAATCTTACAGAGTGCAGACAGAGTCACAAACACAGGAAAAGTAATGATTATATCATGACAAGACAGTGAACAAGACAATCTCTGCCCAGGTCTGTGTCTGACCAGGTCTGTGTCGGCCCAGGTCTGTGTCTGCCCAGGTCTGTGCCTGCCCAGGTCTGTGTCTGCCCAGGTCTGTGTCGGCCCAGATCTGTGTCTGCCCAGGTCTGTGTCTGCCCAGGTCTGTGTCTGCCCAGGTCTGTGTCTGCCCAGGTCTGTGTCTGCCCAGGTCTGTGTCTGTCCAGGTCTGTGTCTGTCCAGGTCTGTGCCTGCCCAGGTCTGTGTCTGCCCAGGTCTGTGTCTGTCCAGGTCTGTGTCTGTCCAGGTCTGTGTCTGCCCAGGTCTGTGCCTGCCCAGGTCTGTGTCTGCCCAGGTCTGTGTCTGTCCAGGTCTGTGTCTGTCCAGGTCTGTGTCTGCCCAGGTCTGTGTCTGCCCAGGTCTGTGCCTGCCCAGGTCTGTGTCTGTCCAGGTCTGTGTCGGCCCAGGTCTGTGGCTGCCCAGGTCAGTGCCTGCCAAGTTCTGTGTCTGCCCAGGTCTGTGTCTGCCCAGGTCTGTGTCTGTCCAGGTCTGTGTCTGTCCAGGTCTGTGTCTGCCCAGGTCTGTGTCTGCCCAGGTCTGTGCCTGCCCAGGTCTGTGTCTGTCCAGGTCTGTGTCGGCCCAGGTCTGTGGCTGCCCAGGTCAGTGCCTGCCAAGTTCTGTGTCTGCCCAGGTCTGTGTCTGCCCAGGTCTGTGTCTGCCCAGGTCTGTGCCTGCCCAGGTCTGTGTCTGTCCAGGTCTGTGCCTGCCCAGGTCTGTGTCTGCCCAGATCTGTGTCTGCCCAGGTCTGTGTCTGCCCAGGTCTGTGCCTGCCCAGGTCTGTGCCTGCCCAGGTCTGTGCCTGCCCAGGTCTGTGCCTGCCCAGGTCTGTGTCGGCCCAGGTCTGTGTCTGCCCAGGTCTGTGCCTGCCCAGGTCTGTGCCTGCCCAGGTCTGTGTCGGCCCAGGTCTGTGTCTGCCCAGGTCTGTGTCTGCCCAGGTCTGTGCCTGCCCAGGTCTGTGTCTGCCCAGGTCTGTGTCGGCCCAGATCTGTGTCTGCCCAGGTCTGTGTCGGCCCAGGTCTGTGTCTGCCCAGGTCTGTGTCTGCCCAGGTCTGTGCCTGCCCAGGTCTGTGTCTGCCCAGGTCTGTGTCTGTCCAGGTCTGTGTCTGTCCAGGTCTGTGCCTGCCCAGGTCTGTGTCTGCCCAGGTCTGTGTCTGGCTGTGTCCAGGTCTGCCTGCCCAGGTCTGTGTCTGCCCAGGTCTGTGTCTGCCAGGTCTGTGTCTGTCCAGGTCTGTGCCTGCCCAGGTCTGTGTCTGCCCAGGTCTGTGTCTGTCTCTGTGTCTGTCCAGGTCTGTGTCTGTCCAGGTCTGTGCCTGCCCAGGTCTGTGTCTGCCCAGGTCTGTGTCTGTCCAGGTCTGTGTCTGTCCAGGTCTGTGTCTGCCCAGGTCTGTGCCTGCCCAGGTCTGTGTCTGCCCAGGTCTGTGTCTGTCCAGGTCTGTGTCTGCCCAGGTCTGTGTCTGCCCAGGTCTGTGTCTGCCCAG
>NW_025750108.1:0-20785 GCF_021184085.1 Oncorhynchus gorbuscha | reverse complement strand
TCAAACCAAAACCAGAGCGTTGTTGTGGGCGTTTTATAGTCAAACCAAAACCAGAAGCGTTGTTGTGACGTTTATAGTCAAACCAAAACAGAAGCGTTGTTGTAGAATATTTTATAATTCAAAAACCAAACCAGAAATGTTGTTGTGGACGTTTTATAGTCAAACCAAAACCAGAGCGTTGTTGTGGACGTTTTATAGTCAAACCAAAACCAGAGCGTTGTTGTGGACGTTTTATAGTCAAACCAAAACCAGAGCGTTGTTGTGGACGTTTTATAGTCAAACCAAAACCAGAGCGTTGTTGTGGACGTTTTATAGTCAAACCAAAACCAGAGCGTTGTTGTGGACGTTTTATAGTAGTCAAACCAAACCAGAGCGTTGTTGTGGACGTTTTATAGTCAAAAAGTAAAACAATCTTTTAGGTTTTTGACTGAAGACCCATGTTTCATTAGTTGAAAAAAAGTGTGACAATTAGTTACTTTGCTGTTATTATAGTATTAATACCCCCCCCCACACAGGGACCGTAGAGAGAGGACCTGCTGTTATTATAGTATTAATACCCCCCCTCACACAGGGACCGTAGAGAGGACCTGCTACTCTGTTATTAGAGTATTAATACCCCCCACACACAGGGACCGTAGAGAGAGTGACCTGCTACTCTGTTATTATAGTATTAATACCCCCCACACAGGGACCGTAGAGAGAGGACCTGCTACTCTGTTATTATAGTATTAATACCCCCCTCACACAGGGACCGTAGAGAGGACCTGGACCCCCACACAGGGACCGTAGAGAGAGGACTCTGTTATTATAGTATTAATACCCCCCACACAGGGACCGTAGAGAGAGGACCTGCTGTTATTATAGTACCCCCTCACACAGGGACCGTAGAGAGAGGACCTGCTACTCTGTTATTATAGTATTAATACTAGAGAGAGACCTGCTACTCTGTTATTAGAGTATTAATACCCCCCACACACAGGGACCGTAGAGAGAGGACCTGCTACTCTGTTATTATAGTATTAATACCCCCCACACACAGGACCGTAGAGAGAGGACCTGCTACTCTGTTATTATAGTATTAATACCCCCCCTCCCCCACACAGGGACCATAGAGAGAGGACCTGCTGTTATTATAGTATTAATACCCCCTCACACAGGGACCGTAGAGAGAGGACCTGCTGTTATTATAGTATTAATACCCCCTCACACAGGGACCGTAGAGAGAGGACCTGCTGTTATTATAGTATTAATACCCCTCACCGTAGAGGAGGACCTGCTGTTAGATAGCATTAATACCCTCACACAGGGACCGTAGAGAGAGGACCTGCTGTTATTATAGTATTAATACCCCTCACACAGGGACCGTAGAGAGAGGACCTGCTGTTATTATAGTATTAATACCCCTCACACAGGGACCGTAGAGAGAGGACCTGCTGTTATTATAGTATTAATATCCCCTCACACAGGGACCGTAGAGAGAGGACCTGCTGTTAGAGTATTATACCCCCTCACACAGGGACCGTAGAGAGAGGACCTGCTGTTATTATAGTATTAATACCCCTCACACAGGGACCGTAGAGAGAGGACCTGCTGTTATTATAGTATTAATACCCCCCCACACAGGGACCGTAGAGAGAGGACCTGCTGTTATTATAGTATTAATACCCCCTCACACAGGGACCGTAGAGAGAGGACCTGCTGTTATTATAGTATTAATACCCCTCACACAGGGACCGTAGAGAGGGACCTGCTGTTATTATAGTATTAATACCCCCCACACAGGGACCGTAGAGAGGACCTGCTACTCTGTTATTATAGTATTAATACCCCCTCACAGGGACCGTAGAGAGAGGACCTGCTGTTATTAGAGTATTAATACCCCTCACACAGGGACCGTAGAGAGAGGACCTGCTACTCTGTTATTATAGTATTAATACCCCTCACACAGGGACCGCAGAGAGAGGACCTGCTGTTATTATAGTATTAATACCCCCTCACACAGGGACCGAGAGAGAGGACCTGCTGTTATTATAGTATTAATACCCCCCCCACACAGGGACCGTAGAGAGAGACCTGCTACTCTGTTATTATAGTATTAATACCCCCCACACACAGGGACCGTAGAGAGGACCTGCTACTCTGTTATTAGAGTATTAATACCCCCCACACACAGGGACCGTGAGGACCTGCTACTCTGTTATTATAGTATTAATACCCCCCACACAGGGACCGTAGAGAGGACCTGCTACTCTGTTATTATAGTATTAATACCCCCCTCACACAGGGACCGTACCTGCTGTTATTATAGTATTAATACCCCCTCACACAGGACCGTAGAGAGAGGACCTGCTGTTATTATAGTATTAATACCCCTCACACAGGACCGTAGAGAGAGGACCTGCTGTTAGAGTATTAATACCCCCCTCACACAGGGACCGTAGAGAGAGGACCTGCTGTTATTATACCCCCTCACACAGGGACCGTAGAGAGAGGACCTGCTGTTATTATAGTATTAATACCCCCTTCACACAGGGACCGTAGAGAGAGGACCTGCTGTTATTATAGTATTAATATCCCCCCCACACAGGGACCGTAGAGAGAGGACCTGCTGTTATTATAGTATTAATACCCCCTCACACAGGGACCGTAGAGAGAGGACCTGCTGTTATTATAGTATTAATACCCCCACACAGGGGCCGAGAGAGGGACCTGCTACTTATTATAGTATTAATACCCCTCACACAGGGACCGTAGAGAGAGGACCTGCTGTTATTATAGTATTAATACCCCCCCACATAGGGACCGGGGAGAGGGACCTGCTGTTATTATAGTATTAATACCCCCCTCACACAGGGACCGTAGAGAGAGGACCTACTGTTATTATAGTATTAATACCCCCCCACACAGGGACCGTAGAGAGAGGACCTGCTACTCTGTTATTATAGTATTAATACCCCCCACACAGGGACAGTAGAGAGAGGACCTGCTGTTATTATAGTATTAATACCCCTCACACAGGGACCGTAGAGAGGACCTGCTGTTATTATAGTATTAATACCCCCTCACACAGGGACCGTAGAGAGAGACCTGCTACTCTGTTATTATAGTATTAATACCCCCTCACACAGGGACCGTAGAGAGAGGACCTGCTACTCTGTTATTATAGTATTAATACCCCCTCACACAGGGACCGTAGAGAGAGGACCTGCTGTTATTATAGTATTAATACCCCCTCACACAGGGACCGTGAGAGAGAGGACCTGCTGTTATTATAGTATTAATACCCCCTCACACAGGGACCGTAGAGAGAGGACCTGCTGTTATTATAGTATTACCCCCACACACAGGGACCGTAGAGAGGATCTGCTGTTATTATAGTATTAATACCCCCCACACACAGGGACCGTAGAGAGGACCTGCTACTCTGTTATTATAGTATTAATACCCCTCACACAGGGACCGTAGAGAGAGGACCTGCTGTTATTATAGTATTACCCCTCACACAGGACCGTAGAGAGAGGACCTGCTACTCTGTTATTATAGTATTAATACCCCCTCACACAGGGACCGTAGAGAGAGGACCTGCTGTTATTATAGTATTAATACCCCCTCACACAGGACCGTAGAGAGAGGACCTGCTGTTATTATAGTATTAATACCCCCCCACACAGGGACCGTAGAGAGAGGACCTGCTACTCTGTTGTTATAGTATTAATACCCCCTCACACAGGGACCGTAGAGAGAGACCTGCTGTTATTATAGTATTAATACCCCCCACACACAGGGACCGTAGAGAGAGGGACCTGCTACTCTGTTATTATAGTATTAATACCCCCCACACAGGGACCGTAGAGAGGGACCTGCTACTTGTTATTATAGTATTAATACCCCTCACACAGGGACCGTAGAGAGGACCTGCTGTTAGAGTATTAATACCCCTCACACAGGGACCGTAGAGAGAGGACCTGCTGTTATTATAGTATTAATACCCCCTCACACAGGGACCGTAGAGAGAGGACCTGCTGTTATTATAGTATTAATACCCCCTCACACAGGGACCGTAGAGAGAGGACCTGCTGTTATTATAGTATTAATACCCCCCCTCACACAGTGACCGTAGAGAGAGGACCTGCTACTCTGTTATTATAGTATTAATACCCCCCTCACACAGGGACCGTAGAGAGAGGACCTGCTGTTATTATAGTATGAATACCCCCTCACACAGGGACCGTAGAGAGAGGACCTGCTGTTATTATAGTATTAAATACCCTCACACAGGGACCGTAGAGAGAGGACCTGCTACTCTGTTATTATAGTATTAATACCCCCTCACACAGGGACCGTAGAGAGAGAGGACCTGCTACTCTGTTATTATAGTATTAATACCCCCCCCACAGGGACCGTGAGAGAGAGACCTGCTACTCTGTTATAGTATTAATACCCCCTCACACAGGGACCGTAGAGAGAGGGACCTGCTGTTATTATAGTATTAATACCCCCTCACACAGGGACCGTAGAGAGAGGACCTGCTACTCTGTTATTAGAGTATTAATACCCCCCCCACACACAGGGACCGTAGAGAGAGGACTCTGTTATTATAGTATTAATACCCCTCACACAGGGACCGTAGAGGACCTGCTGTTATTATAGTATTAATACCCCCTCACACAGGGACCGTAGAGAGGACCTGCTGTTATTATAGTATTAATACCCCTCACACAGGGACCGTAGAGAGAGGACCTGCTACTCTGTTATTAGAGTATTAATAATATTTTTTGACCAGGACCTATTGTAGTGCACTATATAGGGAATAGGGTGCACTAAATAGGGAATAGGGTGCACTGTGAGATGCAGCCAATGTTCTGAGGAATGTTCTTATCCTATATGTGTCTCCAGCATAATGCAGCAGTGGAATTATATGGACTTAGTTAGTTCTGATGAGATGAGAGAGATATGAGAGAGAGAGAGATATGAGAGAGAGAGAGAGAGACAGAGAGAGAGAGACAGAGAGAGAGACAGAGAGAGAGACAGAGAGAGAGACAGAGAGAGAGACAGAGAGAGAGACAGAGAGAGAGACAGAGAGAGAGACAGAGAGAGAGACAGAGAGAGAGACAGAGACAGACAGAGAGACACAGAGAGAGAGAGATGAGAGAGAGATGAGAGAGAGATGAGAGAGAGATGAGAGAGAGATGAGAGCAAAGCCATTTTTTAATTAATACATGTACTGGACACGACACACACACACACAGAGACACGACACACACACAGAGCGACACGACACACACACAGAGCGACACGACACACACACAGAGCGACACGACACACACACAGAGCGACACGACACACACACAGAGCGACACGACACACACACAGAGACACGACACACAGAGACACGACACACACGACACACACGACACACACAGAGAGACACGACACACACAGAGAGACACGACACACACGACACACACGACACACACAGAGAGACACGACACACACAGAGAGACACGACACACACAGAGAGACACGACACACACAGAGAGACACGACACACACAGAGAGACACGACACACACAGAGAGACACGACACACACAGAGAGACACGACACACACAGAGAGACACGACACACACAGAGAGACACGACACACACAGAGAGACACGACACACACAGAGAGACACGACACACACAGAGAGACACGACACACACAGAGAGACACGACACACTGCACGCTCAGTGCAGGCATGAGAAAACCTGCAAGGCTTCTCTGTGTGTACATTAGACTTGTTCACACCGAGACAATAGAGACATATGAGTCATCTTTCCTGCTGTTCAGAGGAGTTTTAAACCCCGCACAGAACGGTGTCCCAAATGCATTACCTATGATGTAGTGCATAACCCATAGGGCTAGGGTCCAAAAGTCCTGCACCCTAAAGAGGGACTAGGGTGCCATTTGGGATGCATTTTTATTTCTTGCAATAATATCCTAGGGGGTGTTATACAACATGTACTGAGCTGAACTTGTTCATTTAATGATCATTTTTAAATCTAACGACCATGATTATATATGAGAACTAAAAATGTGTGTTTTTTTAATGCAGCATTTTTCTACTCCCTCAGCTATTTGAGAGAATGTTTTAAGGAGGGAATGTTTGCTGCAGAGAGATTAGAGTACATCCCAGACCAGAGAGATTAGAGTACATCCCAGATCAGAGAGGTTAGAGTACATCCCAGACCAGAGAGGTTAGAGTACATCCCAGACCAGAGAGGTTAGAGTACATCCCAGACCAGAGAGGTTAGAGTACATCCCAGACCAGAGAGGTTAGAGTACATCCCAGACCAGAGAGATTAGAGTACATCCCAGACCAGAGAGGTTAGAGTACATCCCAGACCAGAGAGGTTAGAGTACATCCCAGACCAGAGAGGTTAGAGTACATCCCAGACCAGAGAGGTTAGAGTACATCCCAGACCAGAGAGGTTAGAGTACATCCCAGACCAGAGAGGTTAGAGTACATCCCAGACCAGAGAGGTTAGAGTACATCCCAGACCAGAGAGGTTAGAGTACATCCCAGACCAGAGAGGTTAGAGTACATCCCAGACCAGAGAGATTAGAGTACATCCCAGACCAGAGAGATTAGAGTACATCCCAGACCAGAGAGGTTAGAGTACATCCCAGACCAGAGAGGTTAGAGTACATCCCAGACCAGAGAGGTTAGAGTACATCCCAGACCAGAGAGGTTAGAGTACATCCCAGACCAGAGAGTTAGAGTACATCCCAGACCAGAGAGGTTAGAGTACATCCCAGACCAGAGAGGTTAGAGTACATCCCAGACCAGAGAGGTTAGAGTACATCCCAGACCAGAGAGGTTAGAGTACATCCCAGACCAGAGAGGTTAGAGTACATCCCAGACCAGAGAGGTTAGAGTACATCCCAGACCAGAGAGGTTAGAGTACATCCCATTCCCTATATAATGCACTTCTTTAGACCAGAACTCCCATTGCAAACGGAACCAACCAGAGCAGGCCCTAGCTATCTGATGTACCAGACTCAGCCAATCAGAGCAGGCCCTAGCTATCTGATGTACCAGACTCAGCCAACCAGAGCAGGCCCTAGCTATCTGATGTACCAGACTCAGCCAACCAGAGCAGGCCCTAGCTATCTGATGTACCAGACTCAGCCAATCAGAGCAGGCCCTAGCTATCTGATGTACCAGACTCAGCCAACCAGAGCAGGCCCTAGCTATCTGATGTACCAGACTCAGCCAACCAGAGCAGGCCCTAGCTATCTGATGTACCAGGTGCAGCTTTAAGTCCAGATAAAAGCGTTAATTAAAATAATCACTCTTTAAAGGACCGGGATCACTCAACCGATCGGCTTTCAGATTGACCTCGCTCAATGTCTTAATCTGTTATTCACTTGTATAGCTCTGCTTTCCCCCTCTCCCTGTGCTTATACACACACACACCTAAATTCCCTTTTCTGGCTGCAGTACAGGCTACTGTGGACAGAGGCTCTCAGAGCACCCCTCCCCTCCTCCCGTCCTAAAAACACCAGCATAAGCATTTCTCCTCTCCCTCTGCTCAGTCTCCTGAAAGTGCTGCTGCTGCATTTACGGAGGAGAGTGGAGCAGCAACTGCAGCTGAATTAACCAATCTGTATATTCAGGGTGTTGTTGGAGGGAGATGAATCCAATGTGAAGGAGGAGGACGAGGATGAGGAAGATCAGATGTGGAGGAGCACCGAGTGAGATACAGTGGGACTTTGGGAGATAGGAGAGGAGGTAGAGGAGAGGAGTATGGGGGTAGAGGAGTATGGGGAGAGAGGAGTGTAGAGGAGAGGATTATGGGGGAGAGGAGTGTAGAGGAGAAGAGTATGGGGGGAGAGGAGTATGGGGGAGAGGAGTATGGGAGAGAGGAGTGTAGAGGAGAGGAGTATGGGGGGAGAGGAGTATGGGAGAGAGGAGTATGGGAGAGAGGAGTATGGGAGAGAGGAGTATGGGAGAGAGGAGTATGGGAGAGAGGAGTATGGGAGAGAGGAGTATGGGAGAGAGGAGTATGGGAGAGAGGAGTATGGGAGAGAGGAGTATGGGAGAGAGGAGTGTAGAGGAGAGGATTATGGGGGAGAGGAGTGTAGAGGAGAAGAGTATGGGGGGAGAGGAGTATGGGAGAGAGGAGTATGGGGGAGAGGAGTATGGGGGGAGAGGAGTATGGGGGAGAGGAGTATGGGGGAGAGGAGTATGGGGGGAGAGGAGTATGGGAGAGAGGAGTGTAGAGGAGAAGAGTATGGGGGGAGAGGAGTATGGGAGAGAGGAGTATGGGGGAGAGGAGTATGGGGGGAGAGGAGTATGGGGGGAGAGGAGTATGGGGGAGAGGAGTATGAGAGAGAGGAGTATGGGAGAGAGGAGGTAGAGGAGAGGAGTATGGGAGGAGAGGAGTATGGGAGAGAGGAGTATGGGAGAGAGGAGTATGGGAGAGAGGAGTATGGGAGAGAGGAGTATGGGAGAGAGGAGTATGGGAGAGAGGAGTATGGGAGAGAGGAGTATGGGAGAGAGGAGTGTAGAGGAGAGGATTATGGGGGAGAGGAGGTAGAGGAGAAGAGTATGGGGGAGAGGAGTATGGGGGAGAGGAGTATGGGGGAGAGGAGTATGGGGAGAGGAGTATGGGGAGAGGAGTATGGGGGAGAGGAGTGTGGGGGAGAGGAGTATGGGGGAGAGGAGTATGGGGGAGAGGGAGTGTGGGGAGAGGAGTGTGGGGGAGAGAGGAGGTGGGGAGAGGAGTGTGGGGGAGAGGAGTATGGGGGAGAGGAGTATGGGGGAGAGGAGTATGGGGGGAGGAGAATGGGGGAGGAGAATGGGGGAGAGGAGTATGGGGGGAGGAGAATGGGGGAGAGAATGGGGGGAGGAGAATGGGGGAGAGGACTACTTTTGTCTGGGCCTTTCAGTGTTCCTCCACTTACAGATATTTTTATAAATAATTATGATAAAACGTGGGCTTAAAAATTAAGTTTAGTAATTTAACTGAACAATTTAAAAATATAAAAACAGGACAAACCAGGGGGAACGACCACCCATACATAGAATGTATGCACATGACTGTAAGTCGCTTTGGATAAAAAAGCGTCTGCTAAATGGCATATATTATTATATATTATATCATTTACCATGTCTTTGTCACAGACTAAAGACACACACACAGAGGCGTCACGGGCACGTTCGATCTCTGTGTGTGTCTTTAGTCTGTGACAAAGACATGGTAAATGATATAATATATAATAATATATGCCATTTAGCAGACGCTTTTATCCAAAGCGACTTACAGTCATGTGTGCATACATTCTACGTATGGGTGGTCCCGGGGATCGAACCCACTACCCTGGCGTTACAAGCGCCATGCTCTACCAACTGAGCTACAGAAGGACCCAATGAAGCGTTTGTGCCCTGGGGTATGCGTGAGATAGGAGCAGGGTCTTTGAAGCAGGGTGTGTGTGACTGTGTGTGTGACTGTGTGACTGTGTGTGTGTGTGTGTGTGTGTGTGACTGTGTGTGTGTGTGTACATTCCATCATATGAGACCCATGCACGTACATTTTGACTACGGTGAAATAAAAACATTTCTATCTTCTATTTTCATACTTCATATTCAATGCGTGTTATGCTGATGCACTCTGGGTATTCACTTTGAGTTCATACAGAGGCCCAGGACATGACATTATTATTATGATCGTACTGTACACTCATAATGAACATGATGAATATTGATGATCGTACTGTCCACTCATAATGAATATTGATGATCGTACTGTCCACTCATAATGAATATTGATGATCGTCCTGTCCACTCATAATGAATATTGATGATCGTACTGTCCACTCATAATGAATATTGATGATCGTACTGTCCACTCATAATGAATATTGATGATCGTACTGTCCACTCATAATGAATATTGATGATCGTACTGTCCACTCATAATGAATATTGATGATCGTACTGTCCACTCATAATGAATATTGATGATCGTACTGTCCACTCAATGAATATTGATGATCGTACTGTCCACTCATAATGAATATTGATGATCGTACTGTCCACTCATAATGAATATTGATGATCGTACTGTCCACTCATAATGAATATTGATGATCGTACTGTCCACTCATAATGAATATTGATGATCGTACTGTCCACTCATAATGAATATTGACGATCGTACTGTCCACTCATAAAGAATATTGATGATCGTACTGTCCACTCATAAAGAATATTGATGATCGTACTGTCCACTCATAATGAATATTGATGCTATTATACTTTACTTTGCGATGACGTCCCTTCATAACAACTAGTTTAAAGAACCCAGAGAAGTTAAGAAATCGGTGTCTGACGAGAACTCTGTAATGATCAAATACGTCTTACATTAGTGGAGGTAAAACCCGAGACAGACGGCACTGGACTGTAATACCTGTGTAATATCTCTGGCTGGTACAGTGAGCACCGGAGGTCTTCACTAAGTGATTATTGTGTTGTGTTTATCATGGGGCCCATGTCCCTCTAAGTGCTCTATATCAGAGAGAGAGGAGACACACAGACTGAGAGACACAGAGAGACACAGAGAGAGACAGAGTGACAGAGAGACACAGAGAGAGACAGAGCGACAGAGAGACACAGAGAGAGAGAGCGACAGAGCGACAGAGCGACAGAGAGAGACAGACAGAGCGACAGAGAGAGACAGAGCGACAGAGAGAGACAGAGCGACAGAGAGAGACAGAGCGACAGAGAGAGAGAGAGCGACAGAGAGAGAGAGAGCGACAGAGAGAGAGAGAGCGACAGAGAGAGAGAGAGCGACAGAGAGAGAGAGAGCGACAGAGAGAGAGAGAGCGACAGAGAGAGAAAGAGCGAGACAGAGAGAGAAAGAGCGAGACAGAGAGAGAAAGAGCGAGACAGAGAGAGAAAGAGCGAGACAGAGCGAGACAGAGAGAGAAAGAGCGAGACAGAGAGAGAAAGAGCGAGACAGAGAGAGAAAGAGCGAGACAGAGAGAGAAAGAGCGAGACAGAGAGAGAAAGAGCGACAGAGAGAGAAAGAGCGACAGAGAGAGATAGAGAGACAGAGAGAGACAGAGTGACAGAGACAGATAAAGGCGAGAGAGAGAGAAAGAGCGACAGAGAGAGACAGAGTGACAGAGACAGATAAAGGCGAGAGAGAGAGACAGAGTGACAGAGAGAGATAAAGGCGAGAGAGAGATAAAGGCGAGAGAGAGATAAAGGCGAGAGAGAGATAAAGGCGACAGAGAGAGATAAAGGCGACAGAGAGAGATAAAGGCGACAGAGAGAGAGATAAAGGCGACAGAGACAGATAAAGGCGACAGAGACAGATAAAGGCGACAGAGACAGATAAAGGCGACAGAGACAGATAAAGGCGACAGAGACAGATAAAGGCGAGAGAGAGATAAAGGCGACAGAGAGAGATAAAGGCGACAGAGAGAGATAAAGGCGACAGAGAGAGAGATAAAGGCGACAGAGACAGATAAAGGCGACAGAGACAGATAAAGGCGACAGAGACAGATAAAGGCGACAGAGACAGATAAAGGCGACAGAGACAGATAAAGGCGACAGAGACAGATAAAGGCGACAGAGACAGATAAAGGCGAGAGAGAGAGACAGAGTACTCTACTCCACTATAAATCCCAAAGACTATCGACTTTCCCTTCATGATTTATGGTGGAGGGAGATGTCCTGGACATTAAGCACCGCCGGTAGCTCCAAGATTAATCACAATAACAAACCACTAAACCAATAAAGGAAGGATTGTTTATTCTCTACCATCTAGTAGTATGCGTTTGTTTTTTGTACAATTAGAGTACATTTCAGTTAGAGATTGAAGGTATTGTTAAGTGGTTGATAATGATAGTCATATGATTCAGTTGTAGAAAAGGATTTTCGAGATATTGGGGGCCAATCTAATAGGATTATATTTTTACAATAGAGTTGGTATTTTAACAATGCAGGTGTGTCATAAGAGAGGTTGATATTTTCATTAAACCTTGGTGTTAATTCGTGCCCAGGGTCCTGAGAGTCATAACAATAGTGGTGGCTGTAGGAGACGTGATGAAGGCCAAGCTTGCACCCCAAATGGCACCCTATTCCCTATATAGTGCTCTACTTTAGACCAGAGCCCTATAGAACCCTATTCCCTATATAGTGCACTACTTTAGACCAGAGCCCTATAGAACCCTATTCCCTATATAGTGCTCTACTTTAGACCAGAGCCCTATAGAACCCTATTCCCTATATAGTGCACTACTTTAGACCAGAGCCCTATAGAACCCTATTCCCTATATAGTGCACTACTTTAGACCAGAGCCCTATAGAACCCTATTCCCTGTATAGTGCACTACTTTAGACCAGAGCCCTATAGAACCCTATTCCCTATATAGTGCTCTACTTTAGACCAGAGCCCTATAGAACCCTATTCCCTATATAGTGCACTACTTTAGACCAGAGCCCTATAGAACCCTATTCCCTATATAGTGCACTACTTTAGACCAGAGCCCTATAGAACCCTATTCCCTATATAGTGCACTACTTTAGACCAGAGCCCTATGGAGAATAGGGTTGTAAAGCCATACAAGTGGACACTCCAGCCAGATTATGATGGAGGAGTCAGTGTGGGAGCCCCAGTCTGAAGGTAAGAGGGGTTGGTTCAGGGGGACAAAGCAGCTGGTCCCAACGTGCTCGCTGGCCCTTCCCCTTGGCACTACCACAACACTGTTTAAATATGTAAATATCACAGGGATAGTGAAAAGGAGAGATATCAGGCCTCATACCGTGGTGCAGCCCACATCAGGCCCCATACCGTGGTGCAGCCCACATCAGGCCCCATACCGTGGTGCAGCCCACATCAGGCCCCATACCGTGGTGCAGCCCACATCAGGCCCCATACCGTGGTGCAGCCCACATCAGGCCCCATACCGTGGTGCAGCCCACATCAGGCCCCATACCGTGGTGCAGCCCACATCAGGCCCCATACCGTGGTGCAGCCCACATCAGGCCCCATACCGTGGTGCAGCCCACATACCGTGGTGTAGCCCACATACCGTGGTGTAGCCCACATACCGTGGTGTAGCCCACATCAGGCCCCATACCGTGGTGCAGCCCACATCAGGCCCCATACCGTGGTGCAGCCCACATCAGGCCCCATACCGTGGTGCAGCCCACATCAGGCCCCATACCGTGGTGCAGCCCACATCAGGCCCCATACCGTGGTGCAGCCCACATCAGGCCCCATACCGTGGTGCAGCCCACATACCGTGGTGTAGCCCACATACCGTGGTGTAGCCCACATCAGGCCCCATACCGTGGTGCAGCCCACATCAGGCCCCATACCGTGGTGCAGCCCACATCAGGCCCCATACCGTGGTGCAGCCCAAATCAGGCCCCATACCGTGGTGCAGCCCACATCAGGCCCCATACCGTGGTGCAGCCCACATCAGGCCCCATACCGTGGTGCAGCCCACATCAGGCCCCATACCGTGGTGCAGCCCACATCAGGCTCCATACCGTGGTGCAGCCCACATCAGGCCCCATACCGTGGTGCAGCCCACATCAGGCCCCATACTGTCCCTATGGGACTCCCAATCATGGCCGGATGTGATACAGCCTGGATTCGAACCAGGTACTATATAGTGACACCTCTTGCACTGAGATGCAGTGCCTTAGACCGCTGTGTCACGAGGGAGCCCTGATGTGGGTTACACGAAGCCCCACAGTACGGGGCCACCCCACAGTGTGGGACGGCAGGTAGCCAAGTGGTTAACCCCCACTGTTCCCCTGAACAAGGCAGTTAACCCCCACTGTTCCCCTGAACAAGGCAGTTAACCCCCACTGTTCCCCTGAACAAGGCAGTTAACCCCCACTGTTCCCCTGAACAAGGCAGTTAACCCCCACTGTTCCCCTGAACAAGGCAGTTAACCCCCACTGTTCCCCAGTAGGCAGTCATTGTAAATAAGAATTTGTTCTTAACTTACTTGCCTAGTTAAATAAAGCCCCATACTAGTGTGTCTCCCAGCACCATGGAGACAGGGTAAGCTCCAGGTTTTATTACCAGGTAACGCCATGGGAAATAGTTAGTGGGAGGAGAGGGAATGAATGAGCCAATTGGAAGCTGGGGATGATGATTAGGTGACCATGATGGTATGAGGGCCAGATTGGGAATTTCGCCAGGACACCGGGGTTAACACCCCTACTCTTACGATAAGTGCCATGGGATCTTTAATGACCAGAGAGAGTCAGGACACCCATTTAACGTCCCATCCGAAAGGCGACGCCCTACACATGGCAATGCCCCCAATCACTGCCCTGGGATATAGTTTTTTTTTTTTTTACACCAGAGGACAGAGTGCCTCCTACTGGCCCTCCAACACCAGTTCCAGCAGCGTCTGGTCTCCCATCCAGGGACTGACGTTGGGTCACGTTCGTCGTAACGAGGAGACCAAGGCGCAGCGTGATATGAATACATTCCTCTTTAATGAAAGAAAACACTGAACAAACTATACAAAACAACGTGAAGTTATAAATAACGAGTGCTGACATGCAACTAACCATAGACAACAACCATAGACAACCACAAAACCAACTAACCATAGACAACAACCATAGACAATAACCACAAAACCAACTAACCATAGACAACAACCATAGACAATAACCATAGACAATAACCACAAAACCAACTAACCATAGACAATAACCACAAAACCAACTAACCATAGACAATAACCACAAAACCAACTAACCATAGACAATAACCACAAAACCAACTAACCATAGACAACAACCATAGACAATAACCACAAAACCAACTAACCATAGACAATAACCATAGACAATAACCACAAAACCAACTAACCATAGACAATAACCACAAAACCAACTAACCATAGACAATAACCACAAAACCAACTAACCATAGACAACAACCATAGACAATAACCACAAAACCAACTAACCATAGACAATAAAAACCAACTAAACCAACTAACCATATAGACAATAACCACAAAACCAACTAACCATAGACAATAACCATAGACAATAACCACAAAACCAACTAACCATAGACAATAACCACAAAACAAACTAACCAGACAATAACCACAAAACCAACTAACCATAGACAATAACCACAAAACCAACTAACCATAGACAACAACCATAGACAATAACCACAAAACCAACTAACCATAGACAACCAACAACATAGACAATAACCACAAAACCAACTAACCATAGACAACAAAAACCATAGACAATAACCACAAAACCAACTAACCATAGACAACAACCATAGACAATAACCAAAAACCAACTAACCATAGACAACAACCATAGACAATAACCACAAAACCAAAACCAACCATAGACAATAACCACAAAACCAACTAACCATAGACAACAACCATAACCAACAAAACCAACTAACCATAGACAATAACCATAGACAACAACCATAGACAATAACCACAAAACCAACTAACCATAGACAACAACCATAGACAACAACCACAAAACCAACTAACCATAGACAATAACCACAAAACCAACTAACCAGACAATAACCACAAAAACCAACTAACCATAGACAACAACCATAAACAATAACCACAAAACCAACTAACCATAGACAACAACCATAGAACCAACTAACCATAGACAATAACCACAAAACCAACTAACCATAGACAATAACCACAAAACCAACTAACCATAGACAATAACCACAAAACCAACTAACCATAGACAATAACCACAAAACCAACTAACCATAGACAACAACCATAGACAATAACCACAAAACCAACTAACCATAACCATAGACAATAACCATAGACAATAACCACAAAACCAACCATAACAACAACCATAGACAATAACCACAAAACCAACTAACCATAGACAATAGACAATAACCACAAAACCAACTAACCATAGACAAACAACCATAACAATAACCACAAAACCAACTAACCATAGACAATAACCACAAAACCAACTAACCATAGACAATAACCACAAAACCAACTAACCATAGACAACCAAAAACCAACAACCAACAACTAACCATAGACAATAACCATAGACAATAACCACAAAACCAACTAACCATAGACAACAACCATAACCACAAAACCAACTAACCATAGACAATAACCACAAAACCAACTAACCATAGACAATAACCACAAAACCAACTAACCATAGACAACAACCATAGACAATAACCACAAAACCAACTAACCATAGACAACAACCATAGACAATAACCACAAAACCAACTAACCATAGACAATACAACAACCATAGACAATAACCACAAAACCAACTAACCATAGACAATACAACAACCATAAACCAATAACCATAGACAAAACCAAGAACCAACTAACCATAGACAATAACCACAAAACCAACTAACCATAGACAATAACCACAAAACCAACTAACCATAGACAATAACCACAAAACCAACTAACCATAGACAATACAAAAAACCAACTAACCATAGACAATAACCACAAAACCAACTAACCATAGACAATAACCACAAAACCAACTAACCATAGACAACAACCATAACCACAAAACCAACTAACCATAGACAATAACAAAAACCAACTAACCATAGACCACAAAACCAACTAACCATAGACAACAACCATAGACAATAACCACAAACCAACTAACCATAGACAATAACCACAAAACCAACCATAGACAAAACCAAACCATAACCACAAAACCAACTAACCATAGACAATAACCACAAAACCAACTAACCATAGACAATAACCACAAAACCAACTAACCATAGACAATAACCACAAAACCAACTAGACAACAACCACAAAACCAACTAACCATAGACAACAACCATAGACAATAACCACAAACTAACCATAGACAATAACCATAAACCAACTAACCATAGACAATAACCACAAAACCAACTAACCATAGACAACAACCACAAAACCAACTAACCATAGACAACCATAGACAATAACCACAAAACCAACTAACCATAGACAATAACCACAAAACCAACTAACCATAGACAACCATAGACAATAACCACAAAACCAACTAACCATAGACAATAACCACAAAACCAACTAACCATAGACAATAACCACAAAACCAACTAACCATAGACAACAACCACAAAACCAACTAACCATAGACAAAACCAACAATAACCATAGACAATAACCACAAAACCAACTAACCATAGACAATAACCACAAAACCAACTAACCATAGACAATAACCACAAAACCAACTAACCATAGACAATAACCACAAAACCAACTAACCATAGACAATAACCACAGACAATAACCACAAAACCAACTAACCATAGACAACCATAGACAATAACCACAAAACCAACTAACCATAGACAACCATAGACAATAACCACAAAACCAACTAACCATAGACAATAACCACAAAACCAACTAACCATAAAAACAACTAACCACAAAACCAACTAACCATAGACAAACCAACCACAATAACCAAAAACCAACTAACCATAGACAACCAACCATAGACAATAACCACAGACAACCAACCATAACCACAAAACCAACTAACCATAGACAATAACCACAAAACCAACTAACCATAGACAACCACAAAACCAACCATAGACAATAACCACAAAACCAACTAACCATAGACAATAACCACAAAACCAACTAACCATAGACAATAACCATAGACAATAACCACAAAACCAACTAACCATAGACAATAACCACAAAACCAACTAACCATAGACAATAACCACAAAACCAACTAACCATAGACAACAACCATAGACAATAACCACAAAACTAACCAACTAACCACAAACCAACTAACCATAATAACCACAAAACCAACTAACCACAGACAATAACCATAGACAATAACCACAAAACCAACTAACCATAGACAATAACCACAAAACCAACTAACCATAGACAATAACCACAAAACCAACTAACCATAGACAACAACCATAGACAATAACCACAAAACCAACTAACCATAGACAATAACCACAAAACCACAGACAACAACCACAGACAACTAACCATAGACAATAACCACAAAACCAACTAACCATAGACAATAACCACAAACCAACTAACCATAGACAACAACCATAACCATAGACAATAACCACAAAAAACCAACTAACCATAGACAATAACCACAAAACCAACTAACCATAGACAATAACCACAAAACCAACTAACCATAGACAATAACCAACCAACTAGACAATAACCACAAAACCAACTAACCATAGACAACAACCATAACCATAGACAATAACCACAAAACCAACTAACCATAGACAACAACCATAGACCACAAAACCAACTAACCATAGACAACAACAAACAAAACCACAAAACCAACTAACCATAGACAACAACCATAGACAATAACCACAAAACCAACTAACCATAGACAATAACCACAAAACAATAACCATAGACAATAACCACAAAACCAACTAACCATAGACACAATAGACAACAACCATAGACAAAACCAAAAACCAACTAACCATAGACAATAACCACAAAACCAACTAACCATAGACAACAACCATAAAACCAACTAACCATAAAACCAACTAACCATAGACAACAACCATAGACAAACCAAAACCAACTAACCATAACCATAGACAATAACCACAAAACCAACTAACCATAGACAATAACCACAAAACCAACTAACCATAGACACAACCACAAAACCAACTAACCATAGACAACAACCATAGACAATAACCACAAAACCAACTAACCATAGACCAATAACCACAAAACCAACTAACCATAGACAATAACCACAAAACCAACTAACCATAGACAATAACCACAAACCAACTAACCATAGACAACAACCATAGACAATAACCACAAAAACCAACTAACCAAAAACCAGCTAACAAGACAACCATAGACAATAACCACAAACCAACTAACCATAGACAACAACCATAAAACCAACTAACCACAAAACCAACTAACCATAGACAACAACCATAGACAATAACCACAAAACCAACTAACCATAAAACCAACAACCATAGACAATAACCACAAAACCAACTAACCATAGACAACCATAGACCAACCACAAACCAACTAACCATAGACAATAACCACAAAACCAACTAACCATAGACAATAACCACAAAACCAACTAACCATAGACAACCAAAAACCAACTAACCATAGACAACAACCATAGACAATAACCAAAAACCAACTAACCATAGACAACTAACCATAGACAAAACCACAAAACCAACTAACCATAGACAATAACCACAAAACCAACTAACCATAGACAATAACCATAGACAAATAACCACAAAACCAACTAACCATAGACCACAAAACCAACTAACCATAGACAATAACCACAAACCAACTAACCATAGACAATAACCACAGACAATAACCAACCAACTAACCATAGACAATAACCACAAAACCAACTAACCATAGACAATAACCACAGACAATAACCACAAAACCAACTAACCATAGACAATAACCATAGACAATAACCACAAAACCAACTAACCATAGACAATAACCACAAAACCAACTAACCATAGACAAGAATAACCACAGACAAATAACCACAAACCAACTAACCATATAGATATAGACAATAACCATAGACAACCATACAAAACCAACTAACCATAGACAATAACCACAAAACCAACTAACCATAGACAATAACCACAAAACCAACTAACCATAGACAACAACCATAGACAATAACCACAAAACCAACTAACCATAGACAATAACCATAGACAATAACCACAAAACCAACTAACCATAGACAACAACCATAGACAATAACCACAAAACCAACTAACCATAGACAACAACCATAGACAATAACCACAAAACCAACTAACCATAGACAACAACCATAGACAATAACCACAAAACCAACTAACCATAGACAATAACCACAAAACCAACTAACCATAGACAATAACCACAAAACCAACTAACCATAGACAATAACCATAGACAATAACCATAGACAATAACCACAAAACCAACTAACCATAGACAACAACCATAGACAATAACCACAAAACCAACTAACCATAGACAATAACCACAAAACCAACTAACCATAGACAATAACCACAAAACCAACTAACCATAGACAATAACCATAGACAATAACCACAAAACCAACTAACCATAGACAATAACCATAGACAATAACCACAAAACCAACTAACCATAGACAATAACCACAAAACCAACTAACCATAGACAATAACCACAAAACCAACTAACCATAGACAATAACCATAGACAATAACCACAAAACCAACTAACCATAGACAACAACCATAGACAATAACCACAAAACCAACTAACCATAGACAATAACCACAAAACCAACTAACCATAGACAATAACCACAAAACCAACTAACCATAGACAATAACCACAAAACCAACTAACCATAGACAATAACCACAAAACCAACTAACCATAGACAATAACCACAAAACCAACTAACCATAGACAATAACCACAAAACCAACTAACCATAGACAACAACCACAAAACCAACTAACCATAGACAATAACCACAAAACCAACTAACCATAGACAACAACCATAGACAATAACCATAGACAATAACCACAAAACCGCAATGCTGCAACTGAACGAAGCATAT